>NW_016817546.1:199248-223815 GCF_001698545.2 Rhinopithecus bieti | reverse complement strand
TTTTAAGGCAGAGTCTCACTCTGTCACCCAGGCTGGAGTGCAGTGGTGTGATCTCGGCTCACTGCAACCTCCAGCTCCCGGGTTCAGGCTGCCTCAGCCTCCCAAGTAGCTGGGATTACAGGTGCACGCCGCCATGCCCAGCTAATTTTGTTTTTTTTTTTTTTTTTTTTTTGTTTTTTTTTTTGTTTTTTTTTTGAGACGGAGTCTCGCTCTGTCGCCCAAACTGGAGTGCAGTGGCCGGATCTCAGCTCACTGCAAGCTCCACTTCCTGGGTTTACGCCATTCTCCTGCCTCAGGTTCCCGAGTAGCTGGGACTACAGGCGCCTGCCACCTCGCCCGGCTAGTTTTTTGTATTTTTTAGTAGAGACGGGGTTTCACCAGGTTAGCCAGGATGGTCTCGATCTCCTGACCTTGTGATCCGCCCGTCTCGGCCTCCCAAAGTGCTGGGATTACAGGCTTGAGCCACCGCGCCTGGCCCGCCCAGCTAATTTTTATATTTTTAGTAGAGACGCGGTTTGGCCATGTTGGGTAGGCTGGCCTTGAACTCTTGACCTCAGGTGATCCGCCCACCTTGGCCTCCCAAAGTGCTGGGATTACAGGCGTGAGCCACCATACCCAGCCCTCCTTGCCAGCTTCCTGAAGTACCTGCAGTGTGAGCCTGCTGTGAACAGCCTCATCCAGTGTAGGTTGACCCCCAAAGCGGCCCGGGGAAGAGCACAGTCCTTTTTTTTTTTATCCCAACGGAAAGGAGAGGAGGTTGCCAAAGAGGCCCAAGGAGCCCACGAGCCAAATAAATAGCAACATTCTCCCTCTGCCCAGCTGGTTTTCCTCTCCAGTGTGGCTCCTGGGAAAACAGCTGAAGGTAGAGACGACCTGGCTGTGTTGACTGGCATAGAGGCAGGTGGGGCCTGGCCAGGGATGCTCGGCCACATTCCTTCACACTTTTTCGCTTTTGTCCCAGTAGCATCAGGACAGAGGGACTCCTTTCATCACCTAATCTCCATGTCTCAGGTTTCTGTTTATTTTTATATAAAACAAAGCATTTTTCAATTGTAGCAAATACATGTAACATAAAATTAACAGTTTATTTTATTTATTTTTTGAGACAGAGTCTGTCTCAGGCTGGAGTGCGGTGGTGCGATCTCGGCTCATTGCAACTTCTGCCTCCCAGGCTCAAGCAATTCTCCTGCCTCAGACTGCACTTTGGGAGGCTGAGGTGGGCAGATTACCTGAGGTCAGGAGTTCGAGACCAGCCTGGCCAACATGGTGAAACCCCGTCTCTACTAAAAATACAAAAATTAACCAGGTGTGGTGGTGAGCACCTGTAATCCCAGTTACTCGGGAGGCTTAGACAGAAGAATCACTTGAACCCAGGAGGCGAAGGTTGCAGTGAGCTGAGATCACACCACTGCACTCCAACCTGGGGTGACAGAGCGAGACTCAAAAAAAAAAAAAAAAAGGCCGGGCGCGGTGGCTCAAGCCTGTAATCCCAGCACTTTGGGAGGCCGAGACGGGCAGATCACGAGGTCAGGAGATCGAGACCATCCTGGGTAACACGGTCTCTAATAAAAAAATACAAAAAACTAGCCAGGCGAGGTGGCAGGTGCCTGCAGTCCCAGCTACTCAGGAGGCTGAGGCAGAAGAATGGCATAAACCTGGGAGGCGGAGCTTGTAGTGAGCTGAGATCCGGCCACTGCACTCCAGCCTGGGCGACAGAGCGAGACCCTGTCTCAAAAAAAAAAAAAAAAAACCACTGTGGGACTGGGTGCAGTGGCTCATGCCTGTAATCCCAGCACTTCAGGAGGCCAAGGTGGGAGGGTTACTTAGTCCAGGAGTTCAAGACCAGCCTGGGCGAGATCCCATCTCTACAAAAACTAAAAAACTAACTGAGCATGGTGGTGCATGCCTGTAGTCCCAGGTACTTGGGAGGCTGAGGCAGGAAGATCACTTGAGCCTAGAAGGTTGAGGCTGCAGTGAGCCATGATTGCACCCTGCACTCCAGCCTGGGTGACAGGGCAGGACCCTGTCTGTGGAAAAAACAAAGAAAGAATGTTGTCGCTCTCTGGTCCCTTGGTCAGTGGCTGGAAGATGATCTTTGGAGTTTCTACCCTCCGAATGTCATGTGCACACAATAGCCACCACCTAATCCATGAATACATATCAAGTACAAGGTACTCAGGGGTGCCCCATGCCGAGCTGTGTAAGCATCCAGCACTGTTTGAGGACCTACTGTGTGCTGGGAACTGTTGGACTCTTTGTGGCTGTTCATTTTCTTCTCTGAGGCTCTCCGCAGTCTTGCAGGGTAGGCATTTATTGTTCTCATCTCTGTAGGTGAGAAATGAGCAGTGCTGTCTCATGCTGTTGATTTGAAATGTTATTTCTTGGGTTGTTAACTCACTTTGAATTTTCTGTTTACTTAAAACAAATTTTTTGATTTTTCCTCCTGGTTCTTTACTAGTTCCCACAAAGCAAAAGAAAGAAAGAGGAGTAGGGGATCATCTGCCTGTGTGCGTTCAAGGAAGAGTCTGGGGCTGGGGCAGGGGCAGGAGGCCACTGCCTGGGTTTACCTGTAGCGCTAGGCTAGTGAGGACGCAACTCCTGGCCGGCTCAGGCAGGTCCCTCACTCTGAGACAATAAAAGAGCATTGGTTGCTGTATTCAGGGAACCACTGCCCTTCGCTGTCTTATCATTAGGTGGTGAAACTGCACTGCTCCCTGGAAAGAGGGGGACACTAGCCCTCTATCTCCATTTATAGTTCTTTCTATAGTCCCTGTCCAGAGACCCAGGCGGGTGTGGGTGAGTTTGGGGAAGGAGCCTTCTTACCTGCCACCTCCCCTTCTGGTGCCTGCTGGTGCCCACTGAGGGGCTTCTGACCTGCCACCTCCCCTTCTGGTGCCTGCTGGTGCCCACTGAGGGGCTTCTGACCTGCCACCTCCCCTTCTGGTGCCTGCTGGTGCCCACTGAGGGGCTGCTCTGCAGCGCTGGGGCCTGACTCCCTATCGTGGCACTCAAGGCCCTTGGCATCTGGCTGCAGATCATGTTTCTAGCTCTCTCTGGCATCATTGGCCCAAATGCTCATGGCATTCTAAGAAACTCCTCCATCAGTTCTGCTTGTCCCAGTGGGAAGAGATGACGAGGGGCCTACATGAGAGGGGAAGGGGTGCTTTCTAGCTGTTTCCATCTGGTTATCCTAGAAACGGTCCATTTATGTTACCGGCACATCAAAGTCAGGATCTGAGCCTCTAATGCCGGTGTTAGCTCCAACTCAACGGCCTTCCCCTCTGAGGTGGAGTGGAGGGCAGGAGTTGGCTCTGAAGATCCTCTAAGAGGTCAAGGACGGGGGCTCAGCGGGAGGGAAGAGGCGGGGGCTCCTGACATTCAAGGGAAGAGTGTGCCCAGGGCGGCCACCTCACGCCTGGCCAGCCACATGCCCACCTAGCCAGTGAGACTGTTCACTCGTTTTAACTTTAAGGTCTCCGTGGTTTGGGGACAGGAAGCCCTCTTTGGGGGGATGGGAGAACAGGACAAGGCTGGGGATAGGGGAGAGGTGCACCCTAATCTCACACCCCAGCCCTCTGCGGGCTTTTCTCCCCTTCAGCTGTGAGTGCTGTGCCTCCAGCCTTGCTCAGGTGGGGTCCCCACTTAGGTGCCTTTCCGGGGGTGGCACCCACTCAGAGCCTCAGGCCACCCTCCTGATGGGCACACCCTGGCCACTGGGGCCCTGAGCCAACATCCGTGGAGGCTGCAGAGTCACTGGAAAAGATGAACCTCCCTGCTCCCTGCCTCCGTTCATTCTCCTCTTGCTCCCTGACTCTGTCTCTGTCTCTGTCCTGGGAGGAGGCCCCATGAAGCCAGGGCAGCTGCTCTAGCCAGAGACAAGCACGGGGAAAAACGGACCTAAGAGTGACTTTAGGGGCGGGAGGGGTAACTTAAGAAAGTGATCTGGTGTCTCTTCCTGTGCGGAAGGGCTATGGATCTGCTGCTAAGACTCTGGCCAAGGTCAGCAACCTGTCTCTGAAAAAAGGCAGGGGTGGAGATGCTCCCACCTCCTCAGCTGGGGTGCAGGGAAGAGAGCATGGCTTGAATTGGTTCCTGGAAGACATTGAGTGCTCAGATGGGGGAGGGGCCAACATCTCTCCCTGCAGGTTCCCTGTCCCCTCCCTCCTCCCCCAAGACCTGGAGACATGGAGGTTGGTAGGGGGGTATCACTCAGCTCTCCCCTACCCCGTTTCTTCAGGCTTCTGCTCATGGAGACCTGGGACATAGCCAAGGCCCTGGCTATGGGCTCCCTGGGACCCCTTTGTGGGGTGCCCCTGCCCAGGGGAAGACCCTGTCCCCAGGGAGGAGGTTCGTGACTGACTGGGGGCTCTGAGTGTGCTGTGACAGGAGGCAGTTGGGGATCCATGCCCAGGCTATCCTGGCTGCGCCTAAGGCCCCTCCACGACAGCACTTGTGGGGGTCACTGCACCTAAGGCCCCCCAGGACAGCACTTGCTGGGGAGGGAAGGTGGCACAGCCAGATGCTGCCCTGGCCACTCTCCTGCCAGCCCCGGCCTCTCCCAGGAGGAAGTGTACTTTCTCTTTTGCTTGTGAGTTTCTGTTCATTTCAGGACAAGTTGCCTGGGAACCAGAGAGTTGGCCACGGTTGGAAAAGGGTCTGGGAAGGGAATTGTACCAGCTTCACCTTTGAGTCTGGCCCTGCAGGCAGGGCTGGGGTCTTCAGTGCCACCTTTTGAGGTCTGAGGGGGGCGTCACTTCCCCCATGTGACTTCATGGCTGTGAAACGTGGGTGGCGTGGGCCACAATTCTGCCTTCGCCCCGGCTTCCTGGGGGGCACCCGCCTTGCTCTGCTGTGCTTTCCTGAATGGGATGAGGGGGTCTCCGGGTCTTGGGGAGGGTGCAGCAGCCGCAGGACAGGAGTGTGGACACCCTGGCCGCATTCTGGAGAACTCTGGAAAACCTGGCCGATTACCTTGTAATTGTTCCCAGCAGTGAGGAGCGAGTCTGGGCCCGGGAGCGGCCTCCAGTGTTTGTTTTGCCTTCTGGTTCTCCAGGCCAGTGGTAACCAAGGGCCGCTTCCCCTTGGAGACGGTGGAGCTTGCTCGGGCCAGGGCTGACCCAGCCCAGGCAAGGCAGGCCTGGGGACACAGCAAGGAGGCCCCCCTATGCGGGGGCTCCGGAGGTGCTGCCCTCACCCCTCTTCTGTCATTTTTCCCCCAGTGGTGAGGACCTGTGGGGCTTTTCTCCTGGGTCTTTTCCCAGGCACTTGCCTGGAACATTCGAGAACTCTAGATCCCCCGGTAGGTATCTGGGACACCGTGAGAACGCTCACTGGCCAGCCACATGTGGGTGGTCTCGGGTGGGGCGTGGCCTTCAACTAGGACTCAGGGCTGTGACCGACCGCCAGGCCAGGTTCTGGCAGGACCCAGAGTCCTGAGGTAATTCCGGGGCGAGTTTGGAGCCAAAGGAGAGGTGCTCTGAGATGGCGGCAGTGGAGGCCAACCAGGGAAGGCTCCGTGGAGGAGGGGGCGCTGGAAGATCCCACACAGATGGGATTCCTGTCAGGTGGGGTTGTTTGAAGTGAAAAGCACGTCGTTATAACTCATGTGGTTCTTAAGAACTAGCAGGGCTGGTGTAGCCACTCATGTCTAAGGGACTGTTGGAGAAGCTGAGCGGGCCTGTCAGGGGCTTGGAGGGTGGAGAGCGGGGAAGGGGCCTCCAGCAGGGTTGCCCTGACCTCTGTCTTCCCAGACCCCAAGTGATTGACAGCTTCTACAGGGTCTGGGCAAGGGGATCACAGCCTGTTTATGTGCCCCGCCCCCCATTCTCGTGGACCTGGCGGCAGGACAGGGGATGCTGCCTGCTCCTTCTGTGGCACAGGTCGGCCTCTAGATGTGGCTGCTTCAGGTCAGTTGTATTTTAGGATTGACTTGGAGAAGGATGGAAGCCCCTCCGCCTTTTTCTTCTCATGTGTTTCCTCCAGCCCCTCACCTCGGGAGGACCCCCACCGACAGCACTGAACCAGCTGGGCACGCGGGTCACCCGGAGGTCTGGGGCCAGTGCCATTCAGGGGTGGTAGCCCGAGACTCTGCATTTCCAGCAAGCTCCTGGCTGATGGTCTGTGGGCTGCCCTAGGGTCACCGGGTGCAGGGCACACAGCGTGACCGGTTCCCTCGCCCCTACAGGAACTGTTCTCAAGAAAGGAGACAGACTCTCCTTGGGCAGGCTCTCACTCCTGTCTGGTTTTCCATTTGGGGGCCTAGAGAAGGGGTGCTGTCAATCAGCAGAGGAGGGGCCTGGTGGGGAGGGCAGGGACACTGGTGTTGGGGGACTGGCCCGAGCCCCGCGGTCTAACTTTCACACGGATTCCTGCCACCAGCCCAGCTGCCGATACAATTAAACCTCAGTGATTCACTGTAGTGCATTTCAAGGCAAGGCGTGTTATGAAAACGTGGGTCCCAGCAGCTTGTTTTGTTGGCAGGGTCTTGCTGCCTCAGCAGAAAAGAGGCGCTTTTGATATGGGAACGGAAACTTGGGACCATGTTAGAAATAGTTAGTGTGTTTGGCGGAGAGGACGTTGGTCCTCCTCCAGCTGTGGAAACTCCACGCCTGGCGGAGAGACGGCAGCCTGTGGGGCTGGGGAGGGTCCCCACAGCACCTGGGTCTGTGGTCTGAGCCGCCTGTGCTGTGATGTGGCTGGCCTTCCCTGCCACTGAGGGGCGTGGGACGCAACCGTCCCCTGCTTGCCCCTCTGCCTGCAAAGGTAACATGCTGCTGTTTTTTATTTTATGGAAAGTCCAGCTCGCAGAGGAAATACCTTTCTCAACGCACCCTGTCTGATGTCGCGGAGCCGCTCTGCCCAGCAAGGCGAGCACATGAAATGCACATTTGTAGTCCTCATGTGTACCTGGCTGCGGTGCGGGGAGGCAGAGTGGGAATGGGATAAGACTGTCTAGCTCAAAAGGCCAGTCCTGGGCTTCAATTTCCAACACTGGGCTGACTCTGCTGGGACAAGCAAGTGCCTCTGTTCTTGTCTCTTCCTCCTCCGGCCCTGATTGCTGTCCTGGACTAGCCCATTCAATGGATATTGGGCCAATTTCCCTTTTTTCCAGTTCCCCTTTTTTCCCCTTGTGTTCTCAAAATGTGATAAATGGAATAGGCACACCCCAGATCCAAGTTACTTGTCTGAGAACCTTCCCGCAGTGCTTAGGTCCTGGCCCTCTGGCCTCAGAACAGAGAAGCAGGGCGCACAAACCCCTCCCCACCAGTGCACTGCAGACCTATGCCCAAGCTGCCACCGCTTCCCAAGGGCATGGGGGAGGCACTGGGGGAGAGTTCGGAGATGCAGGCAGAACCACCGCCAGCAGCCCCTTCCCCTGAAGCTTTTGCACTCCTTGTTCAAATGATTGGATGTTGCCTGCCTCCCCCCACTAGGCAGTAAGCTCCCTGAGGGCAGCAAGTTCGGCCTGTTCTGTGTATCCAGTAGGTGCTTAATACTTTGGGAATGAATTCCAGCCCTGAGGCACGTTATTTGGGCTTGGGTGTTTTCCCACTGTTCGCCAGCTGAACATTGCCAGACCATCTCTCGGGTTGGGTCACTTCTGCCGGTGACATCTTGTCCACGTTGTTTGTTCCTTCCAGTTTCCCCTTGGGGCAGATGTTTTCTAGCAGTTCAGAGGAAGCCCTCTTCTCCCGTCCTGAACACTAACCACGGTGGCCTGTGTTTTGTTTTGTTTTGTTTTTTTTTGAGACAGAGTTTCGTTCTTGTCGCCCAGGCTGGAGTGCAATGGTGCCATCTCGGCTCACTGCAACCTCCACCTCCCGGGTTCAAGCAATTCTCCTGCCTCAGCCTCCCAAGTAGCTGGAATTACAGGCGTGTGCCACCACGTCCGGCTAATTTTGTATTTTTAGTAGAGATGGGGTTTCTCCATGTTGGTCAGGCTGGTCTCAAACTCCCGACCTCAGGGGATCCGCCCGCCTCAGTCTCCCAAAGTGCTGGGATTACAGGCGTGAGCCACCATGCCCAGCCTAGTTGGCCTGTGTTTTTGAATTGGCCACCTTGTTGAGGCACTCAGGGACTGAGAAACAAAGCAAAGTCTTGAGAAGCTCATTCTGACCTGTCTTAGGGGCTTAACAGATACTTGTGGGATGGGTGAGCAAGCGACTCAGCGCACAGGCCTCGGATGGTCAAGTTCTCAGCCGACTTCCCATGTTCCATGTGAGCTAGCCTGGCCAGGAGAGGATCCGTGGGCAGGGCTGTGCCAGGCCTGTGCGTGATGATCCCTCCACCTGAGAATGAAGAAATGCAGCCCATGAGAAGAGGTTTGCATAGCGACAAGTCCAGAGACCCTGTGCATCAGCCTGGGGCATCCCTAGCTGTGGGCAGACACTCCATGGTACAGCTCATAGTGGCGGTCAGGCTCCAGCATCATCCGTGGGAGAGCACGGAGGATCCCGGTGGCTGGGCGATTCCCTGATAGCAGAAGGTAGAGCCTTTGCCAGTTTGGAGCTGCCTCAGGGTGTCGACCTGCTCAGTGAGAAAGTAGGCGCCTAGGAATCGAAACGTTCCTCTCCTGCTTCATCCTGCCTCGTTCCCAGGGTAGGGATCACCCTGACATCGGTTCTCCCATGTCCTCATCACCCGCCAGCCCGCAGGGTCATCCCCTCCCCAGACCACAGTTTGGGCCCCGGGGTGGAGATGCAGGCACACATCCCAAACTCCTCTGGAGAAACTCGATCTACAGGTGCTGTCTCGGGGCAGCAAGGGCTGCCAAACCACAGCACTGCACTTTTTCCTTTGGAGAACAGAAAGGGGAGGGGGCAGAGGCCTGGACTGCAGCAATTCTGCTCTCAAAGGCTCTTTACCCCCCACATCTGAGCGTCGTTAACGGTGTCCTTTTGTGTAACTCTGGGCTAACAAGCCCAGTCCAACCAGCCAGGTCTCTGTAAGCTCTGTGCCTCTCTCTGCCCTGCACCCCCATCCACACCCACCCCCTGTCCATGTGGATCTTGGAGAGGTGGACATTTTTCATCCATTTATTTATTTATTTATTTTATTGAGGTGAAATTCACCTAACATTCACCTTTTTCAGAGTACAATTCGGTGGCATTCAGTACATTCACAATATGGTATATTACCACCTCTGTCTTGTCCCAAAACAGTTTGATCACCCCTAAAAGAGGCTCGAGTCCCGAAACAGTTTGATCACCCCTAAAAGAGACCTCTGTCACTTCCCGTCCCCCTGCTTCCTGGCCCCAGGCAAGCACCAGTCTGCTTTCTGTTTCTGTGGATTTGCCTATCCTGGTCATTTCATCGAAAGGGAATCATACAATGTGTGACCTTTTATATCTGGCTTCCTTCACATTAATCTAAAGTTTTTGGGGTTCATTCACACTGTAGCATACACTAGTACTTTTATGGCTGAATAATATTCCACTGAATGTGTATACCACAATTGGTTTATCCATGCGTCCATCGATGGACATTCAGGCTCATCCATTTATGTTTTTGCAACAGTAACAAAACAACAGTAAAGAAATTTAAGAGGGAGGGAACTCATAAGCTCATCACTCTAAACACAGCGACATTTTCTTTTCTCCGGGCTCCTTTCTACCTCTTTCCTGAGTATGCCGATACAGTTTTTTCCAGGTTTTAGTCTCAGGGCAGATGCAGTTGTGACCCTTTTTTCACTTGACATAGGAAACCTTTTCCCTTGCCCTCTTGTACAGAGATCCTTCCCGTTAGCAGGTTTTTTGTTTTTTGTTTTTTTGAGACAGAGTCTCACTTTGTTGCCTAGGCTGGAGTGCAGTGGCGCAGTCTTGGCTCACTGCAGCCTCAACCTTCTGGACTCAAGCAATCCTCCCACCTCAGCCTCCCAAGTAGCTGAGATTATAGGCATGTACCACTACACCCAGCTAATTTTTGTATTTTTTGTAGAGACAAGGTTTCCCTATGTTATCCAGGCTGGTCTTGAACTCCTGGGCTCAAGAGATCTGTCCACCCCAGCCTCCCAAAGTGCTGGGATTATAGGCGTGAGCCACCACACCCAGCCCCCATTAGTGTTTTTGGTGGGTAATACTCCACTCGCTAGCTGGGGAGTCACTTCCACACTCCTTGCCTTATCCTATATGTGATGAGCTGGTGCCATGCCATTCTGGCCCCCAGGCCCTTCTACTTGCCTGGAAAGTTGAGGATGAATTTATTCACTGCCTTTGAACTTGCTGGGACCCTCCCCTCTTGAGTGTTGACCCGCGTGTTCCATCCAGGTTGATGGAATTGGAGGAGGGAGACCTCTGGCATATAAGAGGAAGTGCCCGAAGGTTACTGTGGCCTGAAAAGTATGTTGAAGTCCTTTTTTTATTCACCACCTGCCTGGGAGGCCCCGGGATTTACCCCTCTCTTGGCATCCTGCTCAGTTCCGTGAAATCCCATACGGGAAATGGCGATTGGGTTGCACAAGGAGGTGCACAGCCTAAGTCCTTTTAGAATATCCTCTCAGGTTCATTGGCCAAGATCCAGTTGAGAAACCTCCAGTCCGGCTATCTCCACAGACACTCCCCACCACCCTGGGCTTGCCTCAGTCAGTTGCAAAGATCAGGAACCTGGAGGTGGGTTACTTGGACACTTGATTTTCTTCTAAAAGTGGATGGTGGGGCGGATGGTCCTGAGGTCCAAGATTTTGAGAGTGGTAAGAGGAGAGGTGGCTGTGAACTAAATTAAAAGAAGCTGCTCTAAGGCCATCCTGTTATGGAGAGATAATTAACTCCCCACACATGACCGTGATTACAGCAAACAGCCTAAATGTCCATCTAGGAGGGAATGTCACCAAAATTGTAATAGCACTTAATGGGATATTATGCAGCCACTAACATAAAATTGATGGAGGAGCTAATATATTATGATGGAAAAAGCAAACTGTGGATTCGTATCTGCAGTGTGATCTTGTGCTGTAAATAGACTATGTTCATATGCACCAGAATGTTCTAGAAGGACACACCTCTGTGCTTCCCTGGGCAGTGAGTGAGAGGAAACACTTTATGCTTTTTACATTTCTGTATTGAGATTTCTTATGAGAATGTCTAACATTTGAAATACTTCATATCAAGATAAGTTTTTAAAAATTCTGGTGCAAGTGTAATCCTGATAGTTTTCATTTAATAGAGATCTGAGATTCTAAACTGTTGAGCCATCATTCCTTGAAACCAGTAGTTCTCAATCTCTGGCCTCATCATAGTTCCCTGGAGGGCTCTAGAATGCAGGCTACCCCACAGAGTTTCTGATTCAGAGAGTCTAACGGGGTCAGGAATTTGCATCTCTGAGTTCCCAGGTGATGCTGACTGATGTTGCGGGTTGAGGCCCCACTTTGAGAACCACTCCTGTAAAACAGGGCCTTTTCTGTTTTCCTCACTGCCAGATAGAGCGAGGCCTGTGGGTCTGGTGACGGGGCCAAGCAGCTTGGGTCACCCCTGTGAGCTGTAGGACCAGCACCTGCCATGGCATTCCCCGGCTGAGTGCTCTCCTGCACTTGGCATTCAAGATTCCAAGCTATCAGGTGTCCCCCGATAGCCTCAGGTGTTGAGAGGCGGTAAGGGGAGGGCAGGGAGCGGCATGTATGAAGCTCCTGCTTTGTGCCTGGAGCTTTAGTTAGGTGATTCTATGGTGAAATCATGAACATTGCCCTTCCTATTCCCCCAGGTGGTTTGAGGGCAGCCACCTGGGCCTCAGGAGGGAACGCGTGGATGCCCGGCCCTCTGACTCTTACGTAGGCTGGGTGATGACCCCTGAAATTTCTCTGGGTTGATGCTTCCTAAGTCCTCAGATCCTCTCCCCAGCCCCTTCCTGGTCACCCTGGTGCTTATTATCCCTGGAGGGACATGAGGGTGACCCAGGGACAACTCCCAGAGGTGACCTTTGCCAGCTGGCACATCCCACAGAGAGAGGTCAGTGTGTCACCGCCTCCCATTCAGGCCTTGGCACCCTGAACGCCTGGGTTTGGTTGGATCCCCTGTGTCCAGGAGACTGCCTTGTTGGGGGGAAGTGGCAGACTTTGGATGCACTCCAGCCTCCTCCTCTCAGCCAGGCAACCCTGAGCCCTGGAGTCCCTCGGGAGGCTAGGCTGGAGCAAGGCCCTGCCAAAAAACCAGCTTCTCTGCAGAGCCTCCTCCTGGGAGTCACTGAGCCCACCTGATCCACCCTGCCTCGAGCTCCCGTCTCCTGCCTTCTGGGGAGCTGCCGGGGATCAGAGGGCGAGGAGCACCAGGTCTCTGAGCCTGTCCCGTGGGTATCCTGTTGGTGGCTCTTTTCTTGGAGATGGCCGTGGGGCTGCTCTTGGCCCTGCCTTTTCTGCCTCCACTCTTTCGGGCGCCCCACCTCCTGTGTGAACCAGGTGGACCCAGTGTGTGACCCCCCGAGGCCAGGCAGTGTTGGTGGTCCATAGTCTATGTTTTATTCCCATTGCCGTGGGACGGCATGTCTGCTGCTGTCTGGGTCACCTTTCGGGAAGGTTGCTGTTTGTCCCTGGGGTCCCTCCAAGAACTGGCTTCTCGTCTGCACCAGGCACAGTTCATTGTCCTCATCACCCTGCCTAGGCTACAGCTGCGATTTATTGTAATTTTCAGTCTCTATATGAATATCATGCTGGTTTCCCAGGCTGTGGCTCCACTGATTCGAGCCCTCTGAAAGTGCTGTGAGTCATCTGGGCCCTTCCATAGGCGTTTACAGCAGGTGCATTTTGGGTCTTTTGAGGTCAGGGGCTAGAGCTCTGGACCGTGTGGGATTTTCTCTCCAAAATCACTTGTCAGAACTTTCCAGAAGGATCCTGTTGATTCTAGGGGCACAGACTTATTTTTATATCCCTATTTGAGGGGTCCCTCCTCAAGTTGGCGGTTGGTAGGGTGAGGGGTGGAGGGTGGTAACCAGTGTCACAAGCCCTGCTGGCGGTGGCCCCTTTGCCAGGGGCTTCGTGGCCCAGCCAGCATGGAGCATTCCCTGAGCCCTTTCACCACCAAGAGTGTCCCTGCCACTCATGTTCAGGATGCTGGAGGGAGCACAGGACCCCAGTGAGCAGGCAGAGCCCAGGCGGCGGCTGAGCCAGGCTGCAGAGGTTGTTTCTGATAAAACAGCAGATCGCTCGGGGCATGTTTCTCTTGCAGAATCCTGGGCTGCCACCACTGGTGTGTGAGATGGGCGGCAGAGGGAGGGAAGTTACGTGATCTTCAGGTGAAAGGAGGCTTTATAAATAGGTCACCTTGTTCCACATCCTGAATTTCATTCTTTCCCCATCTTGGGGCAAAACAATGGTTTCACTGTTCTGGGGTTGGTCGGACACTGAGGGGGAAAGGGCGTAAGGAGGAGGGTGAGTGTCTGCCACTCCCTGGTGACCGACCCACATCTGTGCATCCCTTACCTGCCCTTTCTGTCTGTTTGTCCCCAGTCACGTTGGCTACATCCCCAAAAGAGGGTGTAGCCGCTCCTTCAACAGACCTCTCCCTAAACACCACCACGAGCAGGTAATTTTTAGTGGAAGCGAGGCTCCGGGACAACTGATCTGAAAGCATTTGGGGGGAAGGTGGAGTCTACAGGGTTGTGGCTTTAATTGAAATGCCACTGGGGGGTTGCAGGCAGGTGCTGTGCAGTCTGGCCTGTCTCAGCCTCTCCCAGAGTCTGCTCTCAGAGCCTCATTCCTCCTCCCCTCCTCTTCCCTGGAGTGGATCTGTTGGGGCCAGAACAGCCACCGGTGTTTCTGATGGGGCCACCTCACCTGGCCTTTGCCACGTGCACAGCCGCTGTGCAGCTGCCACCTGGCTGGGTATGGGGATGGACCAGCTGTTCTCTTCTTGTGTTCTGGGTCAGTAGAGAGAGATAGCTGCCCCATTTTTACTGGGCTAATCAAAATCTGTAATTTTAAAGCAGTATAACCGGAAGTCTCGGGATAGATCGCTGTAGACATAATGTCCCTCTTTGGCATGGCCTCAAAGCTTCCCCAGGATTCTCATCCTTTATTTAAATACCCTTCTGCCAGGCTGGGTATGGTGGCTCACACCTGTTATCTGAGCACTTTGGGCGGCCAAGGCAGGAGAATTGCTTGAGCCTAGTAGTTAGAGAGCAGCCTGGGCAACATAGCGAGACCCTGTCTCTTTAAAAGGAAAAAAAGCATTTTAAATGCCGTTCTGCCAGTTATGGATCCTTAACACGTACCTTCATGGATAAAGCATTCAGGACAATAGTGCCCACACATTACGCTGTGCTTGCTTTATAAAAGCAACACAGGTGCAGAACCTGTAGGAATTGCTTTGGGGATAACTTGTTCTTGCAAACATAGTGTGTGAAATCATTGTTTCTCAGCCTTTGATTCTCTTTTGTGTGCTTAAACATCATTTTAGTTTCAAAAGGAATACATGCATTTTAAAAAATTCAATTCAAAGCGTTTTTTCCCTCCCACCCACCAGCATTAACCGTTGTGAAAGGTTTGATGTTTATCCTTCTAGACCTTTCTCTGTACCTACAGATAAATGTGCACAGAGAGAATCTTTTTAAATTATGTTCTTTCAGAAACGGCATCATGATCTGCGTATTGTTCTGTGATTTGCTTTTAAAAATGTGACAGCATCGCGTTACATTTTCTGTTGCGTCACCACTTTGGAGGGGCTGCATGGAGCTCCATGATGTGGACGAGGTGGGATTCATGCTGTCCCCAGCATCTTCATCCTCATGTCCCTGTGCAGGCCTATAGGGTTTGGTAGACAAGAGCCCTGGGTGATTGTTAGGCATTTTGCACATGGACAGGACAGGGACTGCCTCGTTGCACCTTCACACCTAGAAGGCTGTCCCAGTTCAGGGTCTGTTCCCCTTCAACACACACCCATGCTGTGTAGGAATGTCCTTTCCCCACATCCTTTGCAGTTCCCTGCAACTTTTTTTTAACAGAATCTTGCTCTGTCGCCCGGGTTCGAGTGCAGTGGCACGATCTCGGCTCACTGCAACCTCCGCCTCCTGGGTTCAAGCGATTCTCCTGGGTTCAAGCGATTCTCCTGCCTCAGCCTCCCGAGTAGCTGGGATTACAGGCACCCACCACCATGCCCAGTTAATTTTTATATTTTTTAGTAGAGATGGGGTTTCACCACGTTGGCCAGACTGGTCTCAAACTCCTGACCTCAGGTGATTCACCCACCTCGGCCTCCCACAGTGCTGGGATGACAGGCATGAGCCACCACGGCAACTGTTTTTAACCGTGTGGATGCCACAGCACTATCTCGCTCCTGTCTTGATGGTAGTGCTGTGTCTAGCATCACATTCCTCTGTGCCTTGCATAATGAAAGCAAACTGTGGCTGTATCCAGAAGGCACTCTCCGACCACAGGGGCCTGCCTTGCCTCTCCTACCACTCCAGGCTCCCTCGGCCTTCAGAGAGAATGGCTTCCCTAGATCATTAAAGGCTGAGGACAAGTGCCCTTCACCTGTCCCGGGTCTAGGACTCCCAAACAGTGCACTTCGGGGATGCTTTTGACTCCTCTCCACCTGCTGGGGATCAGCATTCATTTCCAGGCTTTCTTCCCTGTGTATCTGCAGACCTGGCTGCCCCGACCTGGAGGAGCCCACGAAACTGGAGGCTTTGCGAGGTTCTTTTCTTCCTTCCTACTAAGATCTGGGGCCCCCAGCAAATCCAAAGATGGCCTCTTCCCTGGACCCAGACAACCTTAAATGGCTGTTCAAAGCTGGCCACGGGAGTAGGGGGCTTTTAGAAGCTCATCTGCTTAGAGCCCAGGCTGCCACCGGGAAATCCAGTACGGACATACAACTCTGGTGGGTGTTTGGAACCCAACCCATCCCCGTCCCATGGCTGCTCTGGAGACACTGGGCTGAGGGCTTTTGCCCTCAAAGGGTGTGAGGGACATCCCCTTTCACTCATGCAAGAATGTGTGTGTGTGTGTGTGTGTGTGTGTGTGTGTGTGTGTGTGTGTGTAGTGGTGGAGCATTCCTCCTGCTGGGGGATGAAGTTCACAGAAGCCAAACCCCAGGGCTTCGTGTCATCTGGTGTCCCTGCAGGTAGCCCCTCCCCCTCCTCCAGAGCTTTTAGTAGCCTTCACTGTGTTGTAGGAAAGGCAGAATCTCCTCCAGGTTGTGTAACCCTCTACAGGGGAAGCCAAGGTGACTCCAGGGCCGGTGTCTGCTCTCTGGCTCTGAGGGTCTGGGCGGTGGTTCCTGCCTCCGTCCCGTTTTGCACTCCTCTCTGCTTCCCCCAGCCCAGCCCTCCCATGCATGAGACAGACGCTCCCGCCATGTGCTTGACTTTGATATTGATGACGTGTCCTGTCCCTTTATCCCCCCACCTGCTTGTGGCACAATGGGGCCCAAGCTGTGCCGGGCCAGGACTCAGAGTAGGTGAGTGTGGGGTTAGGGGGTTGTCCCAGCTGAGCTCAACCAGAGAGGCTGAGGGACATGGAGCATGAGAGGCTGAGGCCTTGGTGCCAGCGCCATAGATGCTCATCAGATTTGATAGCTGATCTCTGACACAAGGCGTGCAGGAGCGTGGGTGTGTGGACAGCTCACCTGCCTTCCTCCGGAGGAAGCTCTCCACGGGACATGTCCTGAGCAAGTGTCAGGGAACTCGCATCACACACAATCCGCCACCAGCATCGGCTCTTCGACCCAGATGAGATGCAGCTGTTCTCCGTGACTCACGGCCTCTGGGCCAGTTGTGTGAGGAAGGTCCTTTCGGGAGCTCCCAAGCCGCAGTTTTATGGCTGGTTTTCTCTCTTGACCCTTCTTGATCTTTACTTTAATCTGATCTTATGGGAAAATGTTGCTAGGAGTTCCTGACCCAGAGTGACTGGTGAGCTCCCTGCCGCCCATGAGGAGGAGGGTCCTGCAGTTAGAGCTCCTGCACACACAGATGTATACACGCAGACACACTCCACACACGCAGACACATGAAGACACACGACACACATGTACATACATGCACACACATATACATACATGCATGTACACATAGCACACACATGTATACACACGAAGATGTGCCACACACATATACACACATCCAGACACACCACACACACAGATACATACACACTTCACATATCTACACGCACACACATGCATACCGCCCATGCACGCACACACATACACACACATTCTTTCTCCTGGTTGAAATACCCTCACAGCGTTCATGCCTGTGATGAGGTAACAACCTGGTCTTCAGGAAGCACCAGACACTGGACCCCTGCGTGCGACAGCTGACCCTTGCAGCCTGAGGGCTGCGTACGGTGAGAACTGTCATTATTTAGAGTGAGTAGAGTTTGGTGGCGCAGGAGGGGTATAGGCCAGGAACTGGTTTGTTGTGGGGCTTGACTGAGACAGTTGTGCAGAGGAGGAGGCAGGTGCGGTCCTGGGGACATGGTGGCTAATGCAAGAATGTGCTTTTGGGGATAAAAACTTTCACTAAGGGAGTGGAGAGCAGGCGCCGCCGGCCAGGGCACTGCCTGAACTGTGACGCCTCTGTATTGCTCGTTAGTCTCAGCTGCTGCCCTTACTCTCAGTGTGCAGGCACACAGTGTACACGTGTGTGTATGGGTGTACGCATGTGTGTACATGTAGGCATGGATGCTTGCATGTGTGTGGGGGGTGGTGGTGGCAGCATCAGGGCCACATCTGTTCTCTGCTCTCCTGTTCCAGCCCTGCAGGGCAGTACAAGCCACGCCCTTTGTGGCTTGTACTTTGCTCCTCCTGGGTGGGGATGAAGGCTGAGTCCTCCCACCTCCTGGAAACTCACCAACTGCTCAGCAATCCCAGGTCCCGAAGCTTCTCTGGTGCTGCTGGGCCCCACAAGGCCTAGGCATCTGCATTTGCTTCTCAGAGCAGCAGTAAGTGGGGGTGGTCCCAGAGCAGGGGCCTGTACTGTTCTCCCAGCTCCTGCCTGAAGTGTGGTGCCCAGTGCTGGATGCCCTCCTGGCCCAGGGATGTCTGTCTTGGTCTAGTGTTAACAGGAGCCATCCAGGCACCTGTGAATGTCACTCGGCACCTGTGGGTGGTACACACCCCCCATCCTGAGCGCCATGTCCAGGAATTATAGTGATCGTATTAGCAGTTTTGCATGGGTTTACAACAGGGGTCGACAAACTGCAGCTCCTGGGCCAAATCTGGCCCGCTGTCTATTTTTGTAAATAAAGTTTTATTGAAACACACCTATGCCCATTCATTTACATATTGTCTGGAGAGCCTTAAATAGTTACTATCTGGCCCCTTATGGAAGAAGTTTGCTGACCCCTGGTTTAGAAGGGACCTTAAACTTGGTCTGCCCTAACCCAGCCTTCCAAGTCCTTGGGTCTTGGCCCAAAGGCAGCGTCCCTCTGTCCGGCCAGATGTGGTGACCAGGAAGACGGGAGAACAGTGATCTTTGTTCAGTGAATGGAGCACAGGCTAGGAAATAAATGAAAGTGGAAATGCAGTGACGCCAGCTCCCTCTGGAACACTGACTCCACTGAGTTTTAAGTAAGTGTGTGACAGATGAGCGAGCAGAAGCTTGGAGAAGCTCAGGGTGGATCTTGGTGGCTGGAGCTACTGTCTCGGCGCATGAGCTTGGAAGCTTCAGGAAACAGGGCTGGGGAAGCGCCCGCCGGGCTGCAGTTCCAGGGGAGGTGGCGAGTCCAGCTCCTGGGGACCCACAGGAAGGGTGGATCTGTGCAGCCACATTTTAAAATAGAAGGAGGAGGACAGATGGATGGCTTCAGTGTTCCTGCACAGCAAGGAGGTGGCTAGGTGTGGACAACAGGAAGGTGGGAAGGCACTGTCATCTTTAACCATAGCCTGGACACAGGGCGGGTGACAGATGAGTCAAGAGTAGCCCTAGGGCCACCACAGTGATTGACCGCCTGGATGGTGACTCAGATGGCAGAAGTGGCCGGGCGGGTGGGCCACATTCCCTGGGGTGCCCTTGTGAGGGAGTCACCCCACAGTGCTGTAGGCCCTTTACCTGCCTGCCCTGCCCAGGGAAAACGCCCCACCCTCTTTCCCCAGCCTCCCTCCTCCCAGGCCCTCCCTCCCACAGACCCCCACCCCTCACAGCCATGTGGTCCAAGGCCTGGGCCCGGGTGAGGGGGTGGGGGAAGGTGGGTGGAGGTGGAGAGGTGGCGGTTCGGGTTAGGTTTAGGGAGTTCAGCCCAGCATTGGTGTTGAGGACTTGCTGGGCCACCTGAGGTGCTGGCATCTCAGAACTAGGAGAGCTTGTGGAACTGACCTGGACAGACAGACAGTGGATGTCCCATGTCGGGGTGAAGCCACCCTTTTCTGGTGGCTCTTTCTGGGATGAGGCTGGCCCAGCCTCCAGGGACCCCCCAACACCACCATCCGGCTAATGCCTGCCCCAGCCCCACAAGGCTGTGTCTTAAGTGGAGTCAACGCAGGGCCCTGTCTAAGCTCTGGCTGGCGGACCCCAGGCCGGCCTGTCCTTATAAATAAAGTTTTCTGGAACTCAGCCACGCGCGTTTATTTATGTCCCGTCTGTGGCTGCTTTTGCGCGACAACAGCAGAGACTGTCTGGCCCTCAAAGCCAGGCATTTACTATCTCGCCTATTTCAGAAAAAACTGATCTCCGGTCTCACTGAGACAGGCATTCTGTGTGTTCAGGCCTGGGTTTATTAGCCTGAGAGCTCCCTCCCGTCCCTCCTCTCCCTCCCCGTCCTTCCCCGTCTCACCCCACTTCACCCTTTCTCCCGCTCTGAGGTGGTGCTCTCCTCGCCTCTTCCCGCCTCATCCTCCCTGTTATGGTCCCTGCTAGCATTTTCAGTTACCTGCTAGAGGACCCCTCCCCGCCGCCTTTCTCTCCCACCCTCCCCTCCCTCCCCCAGCCTCCTCCCCACTTTTCCCACCTGCTCCCACACGTGGAGAGAGGGCGGATCTTCCATGACAGACGAGATCCCAGGAGAAAGGTCCTCCCTGCTGCGACAGTTGAGCGGCAGGGGGGCTGTGGAGGGGCTACGCTGCAGGAAGCGTGACATGAACTAGCTCTCTTAGAAAGTAATTCGTGCCCCGTCCTCCCAGGGAGCTGACCTCTGTGCCCACAAGACCCTGCAGAATTGAGAATATGGAGAGGTTCCTGGGCACCAAGGTGGAGGGGTGTCCAGGCAGAGATGGGGGTTGTCCTCTTCTCCCCCACTCCTTGCAGCTCTGACCTCTAGAGCTGCCTCGGCCCGGCCTTCCTACAGCTCAGAAAATGCTCCAGTGGAGGTTGGGGAAGAGGGGAATTCTGGGAATGCCACACTGGTGCCACACCAGACCTAACTCTCTCCCCCTCCCGCAGCTTGAGGCGCAGGCCCCAAAGCCACGGGGTGCCCCTCTGCAGCAGCATCGAGGGAGTCCTAGAGGTTTCAGTGGCTCCCAGGAGAGGAGATGGAACTGAAAGCTTGAAAATGGGATTTTCCTGGGAGATCATGGATGTGAGGTCACAGTATTCACAGAACTTTCTGGAACCAGGGCGGCCCTCCAGGCTGCAGAGGGTACACCTCCGCTCTAATGGTTTTGCAGACACTGGACACAAGGAGTCCTACCCTGTCTTTGAAGAGATGACCGTTCCCCTGAGATCAAAACCCTCTGTCTGTGGCTGGGCGCAGTGGCTCACGCCTGTAATCCCAGCACTTTGGGAGGCCGAGGTGAGTGAATCACCTGAGGTCAGGAGTTCGAGAGTAGCCTGGACAACATGGTGAAACCTGGCCTCTACTAAATAGAAAAAAATAGCTGGGTGTGGTGGTGGGTGCCTGTGATCCCAGCTACTTGGGAGGCAGAGGCAGGAGAATCGCTTGAACCCAGGAAGCGGAGGTTGCAGTGAGATGAGATCGTGCCATTGCACTCCAGCCTGGGCAACAAGAGCAAAACTCCATCTCCAAAAAAAAAAAAAAAAAAAGAACCCTCTGTCTCACATCAGAAAGGGGAGGGCGAGAAGCATGAACCGGCCCCTGAGATAAGGGGGTCGGGGCACCAAGTGTTCCCACATGGGAAGGTTCTGCCAGGACCAAACTTCCTGGAGGCCTGGCCGCCCCGGGGACAGGGTCTCGCGGGGCCTCTTCCCAGCTGAGAGGGAGCTGGAGGCCAGCCCCACTGCGGAGCCTGGCCTGGCTGGCCCCGCACTGAACTGGGAGGCCAGCCCTCTGAGATTCCTGGTTTCCCTGTGTCTGGGAGCTCGCGGCCTCCCCCACCCGGGTTCCTTTGGGTTCTCTTTGTCTCCTTTACTTGGGCACCCTAGTAACAAGGGACCCAGCATGACTCTCCCGGCAGCCAAGGCTCCGATGGCCTACCGCCCAGGCACCCCCACAGGCTCCTTTAGTACCGTTGCTTCAGCCAGGAGCCTGCCTTGCCCCAGCCTGGTTGATCCTAGGAGCCTGACCCCAAACCAGGCTGCTCTCCCTGGCCTCTCTGGTCCCTTCCAGAGGCCAAGGAGGTTCTTGATGGCAGAAAGAAACTTCTCTCTTGAACAAGGCTCAAATCTTCTGCTGCCTTCTCCTCCTTGGATAGAACTCTTCCTGACCAGCACTTTGGGAGGCCAGGCCAGGTGGATCACTTGAAGTCAGGCGTTCAAGACCAGCCTGGCCAACATGGTGAAACCCCATCTCTACTAAAAATACAAAAATTAGCCAGGCATGGTGGTGGGTGCCTGTAATCGTAGCTACTCGGGAGGCTGAGACAGGAGAATCACTTGAACTCAGGAGGTGGAGGTTGCAGTGAGCCGAGATCACGCCACTGCACTCTAACCTGGGTGACAGAGCAAGACTCTGTCTCAAAAAAAAAAAAAAAAAAGAATTCTTCCTGGGCTGCCAGTGGAGAGGATGGGGTAGATGATGCAGTGAGATCTCTCCCCCAACCCAGAGTCCCTGTTCTCCCTCCTGAAGGACCCAGGGGATGGTGAGGCCAGAGAGGGAACAAGGCATCTTAGCGTTGGACTCTCCTCCCCAGACGTGCTGTTGATACCTAGAGGGCGAAACCCTGGCTTCTAGTTGAAGGGTGTGGGCAGGCAAAAGAGGTGGTCAGTCATCTAAGAACTCCTGGGGGTCAGGGGATGAGCCCCCCATGCTGTCTGCCCTTGAGAAGAATGTTGCTGGCGGAGGAGGCTCCTGGGGCCCTTCCCACCAAGCGTACACAGACGCCTGAGTTGAGCCGTCCGACTGCACCAGAGAGCCCTTCTCTGGAGTGAATTGGTGGTGTGTCTGCTGGAGGTAGCTGTGACAGAGACAGAGATAGGGAGGAGGAGCTGGGATTGGCATCCTCACAGCCTCTGCTGCTACCTGGGGCTCCACTTCCCCTCTGAACAGCAAGGCAAGGGCCATCCACCTCCCTCTGTTTTGACCAAGCAGATGCCCACTGTTGTGGCTGAGTCCTGGTTCTGTGACACCATGGCCTGCCGTCCTGTGGAACCCTGATGAGGTATTTGGTAGGCATCAGCCGTGTGTCTGCACCCAACACAGATGGGGGTGACGTGCAGCCCCCAAGCCCACCTCTCCATGCAGTCTGCCAGGTGGACAGACAGCCCCTTTCCTTTGTGACAACCTAGCCAGGGAACGGGGGATTTCATTCCACGCCAAGACTCCAGCCTGTCCGTGTCAGACATGACGGAGCCCAGGTGCAGGCTGCCGGGACGTGCTGATGTGGTCGCCTCGACCTCCGGGTTAACTTTCCCCTTCATCCCACAGCCCCGCTCACCAGTTGTTTGTCTTTCCGTCCATTAGGCAATACTGAACACTGCAGCTTGCAGAGGTCTCCTGGCAGCCCGCCTTAGGAATTCCGTCTGGCCCTGATCAGAATACTGGAGACGAGACCACGAGATTGATGAGTTTGCCTTGGGAGTCGGTGAGAAGGTGAAACCAGGGCGAACATGGGTCAGAAGGTCACTGGAGGGATCAAGACTGTGGACATGAGGGACCCCACGTACCGGCCCCTGAAGCAGGAGCTCCAGGGTCTGGATTACTGCAAGCCCACCCGGCTGGATCTGCTACTGGACATGCCCCCTGTGTCCTACGACGTCCAGCTGCTGCATTCGTGGAACAACAACGACCGGTCGCTCAACGTCTTCGTGAAGGAAGACGACAAACTCATCTTTCACCGGCATCCGGTGGCCCAGAGCACAGACGCTATCAGGGGCAAAGTCGGGTATACCCGTGGGCTGCACGTGTGGCAGATCACGTGGGCCATGAGACAGCGGGGCACACATGCCGTGGTGGGGGTGGCGACGGCGGACGCCCCCCTGCACTCGGTCGGGTACACTACCCTCGTGGGGAATAATCACGAGTCCTGGGGCTGGGACTTGGGGCGCAACCGGCTCTACCACGATGGCAAGAACCAGCCAAGCAAAACATACCCAGCCTTTCTGGAACCAGATGAGACATTCATTGTCCCTGACTCTTTCCTGGTAGCCCTGGACATGGATGACGGGACGCTGAGCTTCATTGTGGATGGACAGTACATGGGAGTGGCTTTTCGGGGGCTCAAGGGCAAAAAACTGTATCCTGTAGTGAGTGCCGTCTGGGGCCACTGTGAGATCCGAATGCGCTACTTGAACGGACTCGATCGTAAGTGTCCCCTCTGCTGTCAGAGGCAATGTCCTCCCTCTGTCCCCATGGTCCTGGCTGGGCTTAGGCCAAAAGTTGATACAGTCATTGGAACTAAGGTGTTTTAAAGTCAATATTCCAGTTTATTCAGACCCTCAGAGGCAACTTTTGCATCTGGTTAAGTGAGGAATTCTACCCAGAGTCTGCTAGATTACCTAACGGTGCCTCATGAATGAATAGACAGATGGATGGATGATGGATGATGAATGAATAGATGGATGAATGATTGGTTGGATGGATGGATGACGAATGGATGGATAGATGAGTGAATAATGGATGGATGAGTGGATTGATAGACAAGTGGTTGAACAAAAGGATGGATGGATGGGTGGATGGGTAGGTAGGTGGGTGGATGAGTGTTTAGATTGATGGATGAATGAGTGAATGAAAAAGTGGATGGATGAATGAGTGGATGGATAAATGAATAGATGGATGGGTGGGTGGATGGATGAGTGAACAGATGGATAGATGAGTGGTGGATGGAGGATGGATGAGTGGATGGATGGATGGATGGATAAATGAACAGATGGATGAGTGGGCGGATGGATGGATGGATAAGTGGGTGGATGGATGAGTGAGTGGATGGATGGATGGATGGATGGATGGATGGATAAATGAATGGGTGGATGAGTGGGTGGATGGATGAGTGAACAGATGGATAGATGAGTGGTGGATGGAGGATGGATGAGTGGATGGATGGATGAATGTATAAATGAATGGATGGGTGGGTGGGTGGATGGATGGATGGATGGATGGATGGATAAATGAACAGATGGATGAGTGGGTGGATGGATGAGTGAACAGATGGATAGATGAGTGGTGGATGGATGGATGGATGAGTGGATGGATGGATGAATGTATAAATGAATGGATGGGTGGGTGGGTGGATGGATGGATGGATGGATGGATGGATAAATGAACAGATGGATGAGTGGGTGGATGGATGGATGGATGAGTGGGTGGATGGATGAGTG
>NW_016817546.1:192943-196679 GCF_001698545.2 Rhinopithecus bieti | reverse complement strand
GGATGGATGAGTGGATGGATGGATGAATGTATAAATGAACGGATGGATGGGTGGGTGGGTGGGTGGGTGGATGGATGGATAAGTGGGTGGATGGATGAGTGAGTGGATGGATGGATGGATGGATGGATGGAAGGATGGATGGATAAATGAATGGGTGGGTGAGTGGGTGGATGGATGAGTGAACAGATGGATAGATGAGTGGTGGATGGATGGATGGATGAGTGGATGGATGGATGAATGTATAAATGAATGGATGGGTGGGTGGGTGGATGGATGGATGGATGGATGGATGGATAAATGAACAGATGGATGAGTGGGTGGATGGATGGATGGATGAGTGGGTGGATGGATGAGTGAATGGATGGATGGATGGATGGATGGATGGATGGATGGATAAATGAACAGATGGGTGAGTGGGTGGATGCATGGATGGATGAGTGGGTGGATGGATGAGTGGATGGATGGATGGATGGATGGGTGGATAAATGAATGGGTGGATGAGTGGGTGGATGGATGGATAGATGAGTGGGTGGATGGATGAGTGAACAGATGGATGGATGAGTGGTGGATGGATGGATGAATGAGTGGATGGATGGATGGATGGATGGATGGATAAATAAATGAACAGGTGGATGAGAGGGTGGATGGACGGATGGATGAGTGGGTGGATGGATGAGTGAACGGATGGATGAGTGGATGGAAAGCAGATAGACTAATGAATTGATGGATAAATGGATAGATGGATGAATTAATGAGCAGGTGGTCTTTGTTTCTCTGTGTGACCTGCCTCCAGGTTTGATCCTCAGTTGACCAAATTCTAGCCCAGTTGCCAGCATATTATCAAGCTGGGGTTTGTAACCTTGGGGATACTAGGGCCTCTCCGGTAAATGAACGCTAGTGACCTCTCTCACTCATTACGCAGGCTTAGAGTCTTTCTCTTCTGCTGGAGGCTTCTGAGTGGGCTCCTTTGAGATACAGTCCTGAGGGACTTGTTCAGTCATGAATTTGGGGAGGAGCACGCAGATCAGAAACAGGCTGAGTCAACAGCGAACTCCACCTGTCCCTTTGGGAAGGGGAGTGGACTTTCTCAGACTGTAAATGCAGCCCATGTGTAGGGACACTGTGCTGGTGTGGGAATGGAGGCTCCATGGCTGCCCAGCTGGGAGCCCGTGGTAGCAGGAGGGCCTGGCATTGCAGAACGGCTCACCCCATGCATGGCCCTCTCTCAGAGCTCCTTGCCTGCGTGAGTCCCTTCTACCGCCTGCAAGTCCCACATCGGGAAGCGAGGGGGCTGGAAAACTCCATCCACCCATGGGCTGACTGTCCTTAAAGGGCAGTTTTGGCTCAGCACCCTGAGTTCTAACCGCACCCTGCAGGCCAGGCAAGAGGCGGAGGGGGGTGAGGCCCCCCACCAGAGGTCAGGAATACAGATGTTGACTCTGTCTTCAAGTCTCCAAGCCTGCAGTTTCTCCTGGAGAAGGAGGTCCTCCTCCTGTTCCTCCTCCCCCACCTCAACCTTTGAAAGATACTGGGGAAAGTGTTGGGGTGGTCAGGCACGTGCAAATGCTTACACATTTCTCTTTGGAAGCCTCCCCACCTCTCTTTCTCTTGGTCCTCTGCTGTGACTTTGACCGTGACGGCAGCAAGTTGACAGCCACACACGACATCTGTGGTGCAGGCTCCCAGGGCTGCTTGGTCCTCGTCCATGCAGCCTGGTGCCCCTAGGTCATGGGACTCCTGGAAGAGGTGGGTGGCCAGGTCTGCAGCCAGCTGGTAACCTCCCTGGGGAAGTAGTCACCTCGGAACTGAATGAGGGAACCAGCAGAGTGAGTTCTGTGTCTGTCTCCCCAGGTGTCAGAAATGAGTGGCACCACATCCACAGCCAATTTGCCTCAAGCGGGGATGGGTGTGGATTGGGAGCCCTGCCCAGGACCTAGGATCTTGAGGAGCCCTGGCCCTCAGCCCTGCCTCCCTCCTCCCAGCCAAGGGGTGGTCACGGAGCCAGGGAGGTTAATGTTCGTTCTTTGCAGACAGACAGATGAGGAGACTGCCAGGCCTGCTCTTGTTGCCTGGCCACTGAGACCGTGGGGGCTCCATGAAGATTTCCAGCCCTGTGTCTTCCAGGAAATGCCCCCCGATACTGTCATGAGCTCTGGGGTTGCACAGCTTTATGGTTATACATCCCAGCTCCAATAAAGTACACAGACCCCTGGAGTGGCCGGGAGGGCACTGGAGCCTATTTGAACAGAGAGTTCTGCCCACCCACTCCTGGAGGTGCAGATGCGTGTCCTGTGAATAGGTGATTTCCTGCTTGGTTAGCTCTGCGTGAGACGGAAGGTTGGATGCGTTCATAATTTTCCTTGTTTGGAAAATCCTAAAGGTGTTGGGTGAACGGGGGATACGAGATTGGGAATCAGTATTTGGGAACCGCATCTGTGAGCTGGAATCTAGATGGCCACGCAGAGCATCACAGCAGGGCACTGTTAGTCAATGACGAGGATGTTTTTTCCTCTCCAGCAGAATCAGATGCCGGGCAAGTCCTGCTCAGACATGAATGGGCCCTGGGCCACGTGGTCAGTTGACTTTAGAGGCTTCAGATTGGAAAATAGATGTGGTCGTTCTTGGGACACTGAACAAAACATTGGAGGGTGGGGCACTGTCACAGCTCCGCTGCAGCGTGGGGATGGGGGGAGGTGTGGGTATTAGCGCTGCCAGCCTCAACCCGCTTAACCTGACACCTCCGGGCGCTTACTGAGGCAGCATCTTGTGTTTTAGAAGTGTCTTTCTGCGGCTGGGCCTGGTGGTTCACGCCTGTAATCCCAGCAGTTTGGGAGGCCGAGGCAGGTGGATCACGAGGTCAGTAGTTTGAGAGCAGCCTGGCCAACATGGTGAAACCCCGTTTCTACTAAAAATGCAAAAATTAGCCGGGTGTGGTAGTGGACGCCTGTATTCCCAGCTACTCGGGAGGCTGAGGCAGGAGAATTGCTTGAACCCAGGAGGTGGAGTTTGCAGTGAGCCAAGATTGCACCACAGCACTCTAGCCTGGGCAACAGAGCAAGACTCCGTCTCTGGGGGGAAAAAAAAAAGTATCATTCTGGCTGCTTTATAGAAATGGACGGCAGGGGCAAGAGTGGCCTCTGAGAGGCCAGGCCAGGGAGGAGCCAGGCTTGTCCTGGTAAGAGGTGATGGATGCTTGGGCCAGGATGGAAGCCGCGGAGGTGGGGAGGGGCCGCCCAGTTCCAGGACTCTTTGGAATGAGCTCATCCATGGACTCGATGTGACAAGAAAGGGAAGCACCAAGGTAACTCGAGGTGTTTGGGTTGAGCAGTTGGAAGGTGGGAGCTGCTGACCTGAGATGGGAAGGCCCGAAGGAGGACGAGATGTTACATTTGAGATGCTTCTTCAGCACATCCAGGGGGCCCTGCGAGCCTAGTCTTGGAAAGCGGTCAGTGGGGGAGTTGTCTGCATATAGGCGGCTTCAGAGCTGCCACCCTGGGCGAGGTCTGGGGCTTTGCTGTCTCTGTCTTGGAGGTGGAGGTAGTTCCAACTCCTTGGGACACGTGGAGAGTCATCAGTGTCCCCGCCACACCTGGGTTCAACGTTAGTAAGGGGCAGCTGTTTGCAGGGCCGCTCAGGCAGTTACCCTGCATGTGTGCCTGCCCGGGGATCTCCCAGCCCACTATCCCCTGTGGCCTCTTTCCTGCATGCCAGGCAGACCCCCCCCCGCCCCCCCCCC
>NW_016817546.1:169868-192677 GCF_001698545.2 Rhinopithecus bieti | reverse complement strand
AGCAGAGTCCCTGCTTCCACACTGAGGCCATGGCCGGTCAGAAGCAGGGGCACTGAGTTCTTGACGTTTCCCCGTGCAGCCTCCCCACTGCCCAGCCAGCTGGGGCCACAGGCCCCATGCTCTGATTCCTCCTCAAGGCTTGAGGCACAAGGCCTTGTTGTGCTGAGGATGCAGCCAGAGAGGCTGCTGTGTCATCCTCCTTCTCTTTTCTGGGGGGCAGGAGTGGAGATGGCCATTGCTAAGTGGGGAGACACAGGGCCTGTCCTGTCCCCAGGCCTGCCCGCCACCCTCCCTGGAGATGTGGAAAGGCCTGTTTGCAAGCAGCAGGCTGGTAGGCAGTCCAGGGAGAGCCCCTGACCTTGCGGGTTCTCTGGCTCCACCCGCACTGCTTTGAAGACTCCCACTGAGGAGGCATCTTCCATGCAGTTCCGCATTTTCGAATTTTCTTTAATGGCTCCCACATGGGTTTGCTGTGGTTTGTCGTGGTTGAAGGTTCAGGGAAGGTCAGCTCGTCTCCTCAAGATCAGCGCCTCCTCCCGGGTGCCTCCTTCCTGCAGTCCACTCCAGCCGGGCTCTGTGGGGAGCTACTCCTCAGGAGACTGAGACCCCCGCCACCAGGGCTGGCTGGCCTGCCGGCCTGTGCACCGCCCTCCCTCCCTTCCTTCCTTCCATGTTGGGGAGGGGTCGTTCCAGACCCTATTCCCCACGCCCTCCAGAAGGTCTGGTCATATGAGGACCACAGGCTGTCAGAGTTCAGGGGGGATAGGGGACCAAGGGTGTCTGATCACCTAGATGAGTCTCAGGCGTCCTTCCCCAGTTGACAAGGACAAAGGCTCCACGTTGTGTTTGGCTGTGCTTTTTCGTAAGAACTGCTTAGTGTAGAGGAAAACACACACACAACCTATGATAGCCACCCCACCCGTGACATTCTAGAATCCATGTCCTGGAGCATGATCCCCACAAGCTGCTTGTAGGGCCAGCCACAGGAGCCATGACAGCTATCAGTGAGGACAATGCAGAAGCCGGGGCATTCTCTGATACAGAACGTTTTTCCTTGACCTCACCGTTCCGCAGCTCATTCATTCAGCCCGTGAACTGGGCACAGCGCCACACTCTTGATGCTTGAATTGGGTTGAAATCTCTCAGGGAACGGCGAGACAGTCGTGGGTTGGGGCTCTGGGGCTGTGCATGTTCACGTTGGCCACCAGGTAGCCGTTTCTCACAGAAATGTGGAAGCTGGTGCACCGTCTCTTCCAGTTCCTCAGCCTTCTGCTCCCAGAAATAGCTCCTGATGGACTTCCTGATTTCTTTGCTGCTCTTTCAGCATTGCACTCTCTCATTCAAAGAAACTATTTAAATGAATGAGTGCCTAAGCTTCCCGGGGATGGGCATAACAGCCAGAGGCCCCAGGCCACAGGGCAGGTGCCCACCTCCTCAGTGGATTTCAGCAGGCACCTGGGTTTGTGGCTGGAGCTGGGCGCAAAGCTGGCAGCCCCCAGTCAAGAGTGTGGAGGTTGGGGAGAACTCCCTGGTCCTGGTAGTGACCAGCTGGAATGGGGGCTGGGCATTTTTTCACGGCACAAAGCCCACGTCTGTTTCTGTGGCCGTGCATTCTTGGTCTCTACCCAGCCTTTGGAAAGCAGTTAGACTGGGCCCTATGCACCGTCAGTTTCCTCCTGCAAGATCAAGGAGGCGTGACCTGTTTATGTACTTGAGGCCCCAGAGAATAGACCCATTCACAGGATGCCTGGGTGACTCTGATCCTATTTTCAGCTCATAACGCATCACTGCAGCCATTCACTCTCACTTCTGTAGCCCATCTTGGTGGATCCCATGACCCGTCCCTAACTGGTTTATTCAGTGGGATCCAGAGATGGCCAGACTGTGGCAAGTCCTCCACCCCACACAGCTGCATTCACAGGGGATGGATTGCGCCGGCTGGAGGGCCTCATCCCTTTGGAGTCCGTGGCTCTCAGACCTTGGACCCCTAACTCTCACCTCTCCAAGCCCATTTCCCTATCTGTAGGTTGGGGTCACAGTCCCCACCAGGCACATGACTGGTACCCCACAGGCCATAACTGAGGCTGGGGCTGCAGTGTCAGCCACTCAAGGCGCTGGATGGAGCTGGGGGTTCATGTGGGCCTCTGCAGTTTAGAAACTTTTTTTTTCTTTTCTGTTTTTGGAGATGGAGTCTCATTCTGTCGCCCAGGCTGTAGTGCAGTGGCGCGATCTCAGCTCACTGCAACCTACACCTCCCAGGTTCAAGCAATCCTCCTACCTCAAACTCCCAAGTAGCTAGGACTACAGCCTTGTACCACCATACCCGGCTAATGTTTGTATTTTTAGTAGAGATGAGGTTTTGCCACGTTGGCCAGCCTGGTCTCAAACTCCTGACCTTAGGTGATTGCCCACCTCGGCCTCCCAAAGTGCTGGGATTACAGGCATGAGCCACCGCACCCGTCCTAGAAACACCGAGGGGGTGGGCACCTGTCCTGTGGCCTGGGGCCTCTGGCTGCTATGCCCATCCCTGGGAAGCTTAGGTGCTCATTCATTTAAATAGGTTGATTCGAAACCCATTACACCAAGAGGGTAGCGACAGAACTCCCTTTCAGCCCTCACTGCTGCAGCCTGGCAGAGCTCTTGGGCCACATTCAGTGACTCTTGGAGCTTTCTCAAGTGCCTTCCAACCACCAAGGAGAACCCCTCCACCTTCCAGTGGGGGCTGAGCCACATCCTCCCGGGAGGGAGCTCAGGGCAGCCCAGCAGGCCCCTTGACCCCGATGAAGGCCAGATGCAGCCGTGCTCCCAAGCAGAAAAGAGAACACACCTCCAAATTCCCCACTCCTCTGTGCAGAAGACGCACTCCCGACAGCCAAGCCCGGCCAGGCCGAGGGCTGCGATAAGCACTTCTGGCCTTCAGGATCTTGGCTGCATGGGGCTTTGGGGAGAATCTGGTCTGGATTCCATGTCTTACAGATGAGGAAACAAGTCCAGGCAGACGGAGGGGTCTGCTCCAGGTCAGGGTCTGGAGTCACCAGGCTGGTGCTTCACCCGAGAGAAACTCAACCCTGTGAGCTGCTGGGTGGGGGAACCCAGTCCCACCCCATCCACAAGGGATCTGTGGGCTCCTGGACCTTAAAGGACCTGAGGTTATTTCGTTCCTCCTTTCGTCTCCAAGCGGAGCTCCTCTTAATCATCCTAAGCTGGCCACGAAAGGCCCCTTTCAAAATTCTCCATTAAAAGCACTGAACGTTTCTGTTCCTTGTCAGCAGCTGTGGCTGTGACCATCTGTGGAGGATGAAGAGCAGTGGTCCCTCTTCTTTTGTTTGTTTGTTTGTTTTTTCAGTTTGGGTTTTTGGTGGTGGTGATGATGGTTTTTCTGAGACGGAGTCTTGCTCTGTCACCCAGACTGGAGTACAGTGGTGTGATCTCGGGTCACTGCAACCTCCACCTCCCAGGTTCAAGTGATTCTCCTGCCCTAGCCTCCCGAGTAGCTGGGATTACAGGCCCGGGCCACCATGCCTCGCTCATTTTTGTATACTAATTTTAGTAGAGACGAGGTTTCACCATGTTGGCCAGGCTGGTCTCAAACTCCTGACCTCAGGTAATCCGCTCACCTTGGCCTCCCAAAATGCTAGGATTACAGGCGTGAGCGACCACACCCGGCCTCTTTTCATTTTTGAGACAAGGTCTCTGTTGCCCAGGCTGGAATACAGTGGCGTGATCACAGCTTACTACAGCCTTGACCTCCTGGGCTCAACTGATCCTCTCGCCTCAGTCTCCCAAGTCCTGGCTAATTTTTATTTTCTGTAGTGATGAGGTCTCCCTATGTTGTTCAGGCTGGTCTCAAACTCCTGGGCTCAAGCAGTCTCCCGTCCTTCGCCTCCCAAAGTGCTGGGATTACAGGTATGAGCCACTGTGCCTGACCTGGTCCCTCTTCTTTTAAAGCTTGGGGTTTAGTAAATGCATTATCAAGCCTAAGGTTCATTCTTTTATTTTGTAACAGCTTTACTGAGCTATAAATCACATACCGTAAATTCACCCATTAAAGTATCCAGTTCAGTGGCCTGTTGTGTGGTGAGACCTGGGAAACAATTTTAGAACATTTTCATCACCCCAAAAAGAAAGCCTGTGCCCATAAGCAGCCTCTCCCCATTCTGCCATGCCCCACCCATAGTGTTAGGTCTTCAGTAATTGATTTTCATATTTTTGAGACACATTGGTGAATATTGAAGAACTTTAACCCACTTTTTACTGGTAGGATGGAGTTCTGTGGGTTCTTTTAGTTTTGGGGCTGACTTTATTTTGCTCACAAGGGAGTCTCAAAGTCAAGGGGAGACCGTGGATGAAGCCTCAGATCCATTGGTTTCAGGGCTTTCCATCTGCGGAACAGCAGGGTGGTCCCATGAAGGTCCAGGTGTGCTTACTCGTACCTGGTTTCAGGAAAGAGAGCAGAGAGGAGTCTGCTCTGGTGAAGCCGGTGAGCAGGGCCGTGCAGGCTTCCAAGCTCAGGAGCCTTGGAAGGCATGGGTTTCAGACTCCCGAGATCTGAAGCTGACGGATCATCTGAGATGCAGCTGAATGAACACAGCCTCCTTTGTAGGAAGGCAAGGCTGGGCGCTCTGGGAACGCAGGATGGAGGTGCCCAGGAGGCTGCAGCTGCAAGCACTCTGTAACCCTGGGGCTTGAGGCAGCTCTGCCCAAGTTCCCCTGGCTGTGAGAGGGCCCCATGTGCCTGGGGCAGCTCTGGGGGATCAGCTGAAGCTGGGCTGGCATTTCCAGTTTCCTGAGGCCTGAGCTTGGCCTGGACCCTCGGCCTCACTGTCAGACAGAAACACGGACACCCGGGGTTTCTCTGGCTCCATGTGGCACAGAAATGACGCCTTCAGGCCATGGGGCCAGCCAGGCCTGTCACGTGTGATTCCACACAGGGTTTGCCATGTCTTCATTTGCAGCACGGTTAGTGGCTAAGGGCATGGACACTGGGCCCAGGCTGCCTGGATTCAGATCCCAGCCCTTAACCCTTGGCACACTGGGTGTCCTCTCTGTGCCTGTGTGTCTTCAGTTCTTTTTTCTTTTTTTGGACAGAGTCTCGCTCTATCACCCAGTTTAGAGTGCAATGGTGCGATCTCAGCCCACTACAACCTCTGCCTCCAGGTTCAAGCGATTCTCCTGTCTCAGCCTCCTGAGCAGCTGGGGTTACAGGCACATACCACCACGCCCAACTAATTTTTGTATTTTCAGTAGAGACGGGGCTTCACCATATTGGCCAGGCTGGTCTCGAACTCCTGGCCTCAAGTGATCCACCCACCTCGGCCTCCCAAAGTGCTGGGATTGCAGGCATGAGCTACCATGCCCAGCTGGTCTTCAACTTTAAAATAGAGGTGAGAACGGTATCTGAGAGCAGCTGGTAACAGAAAATGATTCCCTTCCTGAAGCCTGCGTGGGGTCCAGGGCTGGGGCTGCGTGCCGGGAAGAGCTGGCTCCCATGTGCTCCGACCGACAGGCTCCAACGGCAGCTGCTGGCCTGGACAGGCAGAGTCACCAGTGGGGAAGAGCAGGGATGGCCTGGGTTCGAAACCTAGCTCCATCTCCTGCCAGCAGGGCGACCCCTGGCAAGTCATTTAGACTCTGTCCCTCAGTTTCCTCACCTGCAAAATGGGGATGAAGGTAATGGTGTCTGTGACTATTAAGCCATTCATAAGAAACCACTGTGAGGATTAAATGAGTGTTAGCAAAGGGCTCGCCCAGGTGCCCAGCCCAGGGTGGGCTCCTGTTGGTAGCTATTCACATGCTAAATTTAAAATGAAAATCAAAGCATTGCATTTTTAATTGTTTCTTTACTGATTTGAATGAACACTAATCAGTGATAATATTGCTGCCATGGTTAGCGTTGTTTGCTGAACACCCACCCAAGCTGCGCTGACCTGCAGTTTCTCTGTCTCCCTAGCCGAGCCGCTGCCGCTCATGGATTTGTGCCGCCGCTCGGTGCGCCTGGCCCTGGGGAAGGAGCGCCTGGGGGAGATCCACACGCTGCCGCTGCCGGCTTCCCTCAAGGCCTACCTCCTCTACCAGTGATGTTCGCCATCGGACCGCCAGCACGACAGCCACCTGGTGCCACCTCACTGAGCCACCCGCCGCTGGGGCCGCCGCACCCTGCGCCTTGGACCGGCATCCACAGCCATGGACAGAGGTCCCTGGTCTTCCCTCATCCTCCATGGCTGCCTCCATGGGACAAGGACCGATTCCAACACAGGCTCCTCTTTCCCCCTTCCCGACATCAGCAGAAGGCAGCGTCCCTGCATGCCGTCCATATACAACCCCTCTTTGAGAAAAGACACAGAGAATAAACTCCTACGAAAGCCCTACGTTGAGCTCCAATCTGCTCTCGGGGTGGGACGGGTGCTCCCCACATCTCTGGGAGAAGGCTGCAGCCACCTGGGGTCCCAGGGTGGTGGGGGTGGCAGGTGGTGCCACAGCTCTGAGAGCAGATACCAGGGGTACTAAGAGGTGCTTAGACAAGGGCTGGTGCCCCGCCATGGGTGCCCAGCCCAGTAGGGCCATGCCGTGACAGATAAAGCTCAGGACATCAGAAACTCACCATGGACACCAAAGCAGAACCCAAGAACCGTCCGCAGGCAAATAAGCACCCAGCATCCCTCCTGGCTGTCGGTGCCCCATACCCTGTATTTATTCTTTTAACAATAACAAAAGCCATTTATTTATTCCATCTAGAAAGGAAACCTTGTTTCAGTCCCCTCTCTCTGGCTGTTCTGTTACTTTCCTCCCACCTGTGCCCTCCCTGGGATGTGTGTGCCTTGCCCGCCGCCCTCCCTGGGCACATGTGCACACGTGCCCAGGCACAAGTGTGTCTTTGGGTCCCTTGCCCTGCAGTTTCCAGAGGGCTCTGCTCCAAGTTCCCTAGCGGGCCCTTCAGGGAGGAAGAGCCTCACGTGCAATCTGGGTGTCTTCAGGGGCACATCTGGAAGGGCTGCAGCAATTCCCCTGTGTCTCCAGGTAGCCAGTTAACTCTTGGGCTCAGGCATCCTTGCACATGGTTGCATTTCCTTAGTCTTCTGTGGGTCTTTTGGTGTGAGTTTGATTTTGCTTTCGCTTTTCTAGCTGCGTTTTCCCTAGTATATCCTCAGAAGCTCTGGGTGTGCCAGAGGACCCCCGGAACTAAGAAGGGAGGGCGAGTGGATCTCCATTCCCTGAGAAGCCAGGGGCAGAGTCAAGCCTCACAGAAGCCAGTGCGGGTCTCTGCTCAGCACCCCAGCTGGGGCTTCGGGTCCAGGGAAACAGCCCCAGTTCATCCCAACCCCTCTCAGAGCCCCAAGAGGGGTGGCTCGGCTGCCGGCAAGAGAGGGGTGCCCTGTCCCTGGCAACCCCTCCACGTTGCATACCCCAGCACCTGCCACAGCCTTTGCCATTTCTTTGAGCTTGAAGTTAACTCTCTTAAGAGTCTCACTTTGGTTCATTTCTGCACAGGTACAATAGATGACTTTATTTGTTTAAAATGTTTAATATATATACATACATATATATATATTTGTCTGTAAGAATTATGTTTTAAACAGCTGCTGTAGAGTACCTTTTTTTAAGTAAATCTTCCAGTGGAGTATATTTTTTAAAGCACAAAATTGGTGCCAAGACTGGGTGAGAAAAGTACATTACCCCCTTATTATTCTGAGGTTTTTGGGTTTTTTTTCCGGGGCAGGGGACCTTATCTGTAAGACTTTTAAAGATTTTCCTCCCTCCTGTTTCAGGTGGGTCACATTCTGGTGAATGTTTCCCTTGTATAGATACCAGCTTATGGCCTTGACTCAGCCGTCCCCACGGATGCTGGGTGACCCTCTAGCTCTCTCTGCATCTCCCACCCCCCGACGCCCTGGGACCCTCGACCCCACCCTTCTTTCCTACCAGCCCAGAGCCTTGTGGCTTGTACAGTTTTGAAACTCCTGTTCTATTTTATGATGGTTGATAATAGTCAGTAACCTAATAAAGGAACGTTTGTTAAAATATCAAACCATTTTTGAGTTCCTTGTGTGTGCCTCGGGGGAGGGGAAGAGACACAGCTGACCCCTCCTGGGTCCAGCCAGCTCCACGGCCCACAGTTTTCAGCAGATGATGGGCCGACTCCCTACCACCCCTTGGCAGAGGGTGAGATGCCAGATGAAGCCCCAGAGAAAGAGGAGGAGAGTCCTGGAGGGAGGACCCCAGAACAGCTTCATCCCCATTTCAGAAGTTCCTCAGCCTGGCAGCCCAAGCTGTGGAAACTTGCTGAGCCTAACAGAAAGTGATTCTATGCCCTCGTGAGCACAGCAGGTTGGTTTGTGGGGTTGTAGAACTTGAGTTGACCGTGGGCTTTTTAGGAGCAGAGTGTCAGCCATTGTGGGCGTCCTCCCATTGTGGTCTAGGGTCTAGGGGAAGGAGCCGATCCTTCATTCATCTTTGTGTCCCCTGAGGCCGAGTGCACGGTGAGGTTTGCTGAACAGTTGCAGAGTGAACTTTTTTTTGCTAGGCGCGTGGGCAGAGCCCCCAACAGAAAGGACAGGAAACTCTGGTTTATTTAGGGGATCAATGGGTGATAAAATGACAGTCAACAAATTTACTAAGATGTGATCTCATGTCACAGCTAGTTTCCAAAGAATTAGCAGGAGCACATTCAGCTTGCGGTGAGGAGGCTTCATTCTCAAGGCGTGCTGGGTCCTGATAGTGCCGTGAAAAGTGCCTGACCTGAGAGCCTAAGATCCCTGGGCCCAAAGACCCATGTTCCTTTCTCTAAGAGCCTCCTGACCAGCTGTCCTCAGACCACACACATCAGCAGCATCTGGGAGGGGGTTGAGAAAATGCAGATTCCAGGGTCCCACCTGAGATGTACCAAGTCAACACTTCTAGGGCCAGGCCCAGGAATATGCATTTCCTGAACTCCCTAGGTGACCGTGCCTAAGAGAGTTTGGACACCACTATTTGTGATAGTGTCAGCTGTTTTGCAGAGTTGCTGGATAGAAGGAAATTATTCCATGGTGTCGGTGGGTTGGCCCAATGAGGAGCGTATGCACTCCTGAGTCAGAGGTGGATTCAAATAACTGGCTTTGTGGCCAGTTGGATGGCCACAGCTGGATGAGCCCCCGGAAAACAGCAGTCACTGTAGTGCTGTAGCACTGTAGTGTAGCACCTGTCTCACAGGAGGATAGCAAGGGTAAGATGAGGCTCTCTGAACAGGACCTGGTGTCTTAGCAAGTGTGCAAACGAATGCTTTAAAAGCTCCTGCATTTCTGGAAAATGGCAGTTTCTGGGTTGCGACTTTGTCTTTAAGAATGGACCAGATGTTTGGGCACGGTGGCTCATGCCTGTAATCCCAGCACTTTTGGGAGGCCAAGGCGGGCGGATCATGAGGTCGAGAGATGGAGACCATCCTGGCCAACATGGTGAAACCCCGTCTCTACTAAAAATACAAAAATTAGCTAGGCGTGGTGGCGCGTGCCTGTAGTCCCAGCTGCTCAGGAGGCTAAGGCAGGAAAATGGCATGAACCCGAGAAGCAGAGGCTCCAGTGAGCCGAGATCACACCACTGCACTCCAGCCTGGGCGACACAGTGAGACTCTGTCCCCCTCCAAAAAAAGAATGGACCAGACATTCCTAAACCAACTTCCTGATAATGATCTTCCTTCCCAGGTGAACTCTCCAAAGGTCAAGGTAGATATTGGGAGGAGGGGACCCTAGATGCGTTTCCCAGATGCGGTTGGAGGAAAGCGTGGTCTACAGTGATTTTCAGGTTGGAGTTCACGTCTGGGTTGCAGTTGGAACTCTGCTTCCTTTGAAGGGGCGGCAGGGGAGGAGTGGGGTTGGGGTCAGGCACTGGGGGCGGGGGAGGCACAGGGAAAATCAGGGCCCTTGTGCTGCCAGGGAGACTTCTCGGGGAGCAGGGTTTTGTGCCGAAGGGAGTGGGATTAATAAAACCATCTGTGCAGACTTGGCCCATGTGGTTGTAATTAATCCCCTGCCTTCAAGCAGGTAGCAGACTCTCAGGGCTTGGCCATAGATGGGAAGAGTCCTCCTGTCCCCACCCTTCAGCACGCAGCTTCCCTCCCGCCTTCTCCACTCCTCAACGAGATGAGGAATGTGGAATTTACTGAACCATAAACTATGCCGGGGGAGCTGGGGAGGGGGCCGAAGACAGAGCAATTAGNGGTTGGGGTCAGGCACTGGGGCGGGGAGGCACAGGGAAAATCAGGGCCCTTGTGCTGCCAGGGAGACTTCTCGGGGAGCAGGGTTTTGTGCCGAAGGGAGTGGGATTAATAAAACCATCTGTGCAGACTTGGCCCATGTGGTTGTAATTAATCCCCTGCCTTCAAGCAGGTAGCAGACTCTCAGGGCTTGGCCATAGATGGGAAGAGTCCTCCTGTCCCCACCCTTCAGCACGCAGCTTCCCTCCCGCCTTCTCCACTCCTCAACGAGATGAGGAATGTGGAATTTACTGAACCATAAACTATGCCGGGGGAGCTGGGGAGGGGGCCGAAGACAGAGCAATTAGTTCATGCTCCAGTCCAGACACCCAAACATGGTTGGATTCCAGCTGCAAGGAATATTTGAAATAAATGAGCTGCCCAGGGCCAGGAGTTTGCTGTGTTTTCTGTACGGGGCCATGGCAACCAGGGAGGAAATCGTGAGCTAGGGACTGGGCTCTAGAGTCAACAAATGATGTCCTGGCCCAGCAAATGCAGAGGAAGCCGCTCATGGCTCTCCTCGGGTTTCTCAGGATTCAGCTGCTGGCAGGCAGGACTCGGGCTGACCATCTCCCTGGTGCACTCAGACTGTGGTGTTCTCTCCTGGGTTCTGATTTTTTTTTTTTTTTTTTTCTGGTAAGGAAAGAGAAAACTAACTCTTCTCTGGAATCTTTCTTCCTGGGCCAGAGAACAGCTGCTGTTGTTGCTGCCGGGCTGATAATGATTTTCCTGGGTAGAGGAATATGCTCCGTGGAAAAGCTCAGGCTGAGGGCAGCTAGCTAGACAGAGGTGGCACTGACCTTGTGCAGGGTTGTCTTCCCACCCCACCCCAACTGCAGCCTCTACTGGGTCTGCTTTGTAGGCAGGAAAGGCCAAGGTCTCCTCCAGCTCCCTTCCCCGGTGGCGTTTAGAGGTGAACCTTAGAGCTGTCCCCAAGGATGTGTCTTACAAATGCATGTGAGTACCAGGACCTAACTGGGGATTTCACTCTGAAGTTCACAGATGCTCCCTGCATCTGAATCACCTGGGGGAACCTGGGTGGGCGGGGAAGCAAAATCCTGGTAAGCTTGATATGCAATAGGATGGGCCTGAGAATAGGCATCTTTGAACACCCATCGATGACTCAGATAACATTGCTCTGAAGGTTTCTGGGGTCCCAGCGTTGCATGCAGAGTTGCATCCATGCAGAGTTGCATGCAGAGCTGCACCTAGGCAGACCTCTCTGCTGTATCCTCATGGTCCTTCAGAGTCCTGCCAGGGGCTGAGACCCGCAGAATCTTAGAGACCACGGGTATAGAAGATTCTGTTCGAGTGGCCCTCCCAGCTCTCTCTGCTCTGTGCCTCAGAGCACGGGCACTCCGAGAGCTACCGATCAATGCATCAATGCCAGGCACAAAAACTTCTCACCCAGGCACAAAACTGCTCGTCTTAGGAATGAACAAAGTAGGTCCAAGGGAGAAATACTGGAGTCCAGGCAGGGAAACCTTGAGCTCTATCCTTTAGCCTCAGTTTCCCCAAGGAAATTAGACTCTGGAAAGCTGAACCAGGAGCTTGGAGACAACATTCAGGTCTACAAGCCACGGCCCACGCAAGACCCTCCCAGCAGGGCCATCCCCACGGGAACTGCTCAAGGGTATTTCCCACAACCTCAGCACAGCGTGTAGGGACAAGGGCCTCGTCAGCCCAGGTATGTGCCTCTCAGAGTATGTCTTCCTCTCCCTTTACAGCCTAAGAAGCAAACATTTTAATCCTGGGCCCTACCTTTCGAAAGACGTTCAGCTTTGCCAATGATTTCTGTTAAGCAAAGTGGGGCCGCCAGGGTTTCTGATGCCTACAGGTGGAATCAACTCCAGTGGAAAAGGAACCTCACCGTCCAGGCTGGCCATGTGTGGAGACTGAGTGACTGGGGAGAAGGGGCCTGGCTTCAGGACTGACGCCCGGCTTCCTCCTTCCTGTCCAGGATGCTAACTTTAAAGTCTGGAGCCTTGGCGTCTCCATCTGTGAAATGGGAGCAGTACTTTCCTCCCAGAAGGGCCACTGAGACCCATATGCTTAGGGCTGGGCACATTAGGGCCTGAGCCCAGGGTATTCCTATCTCACCCTTTGATTTGTAATTAAGGTGAAATTCACATAATATCAAATTCACTGTTTTGAAGTGCACACATCAGTGTGGCGTGTAGTACATTCGCAATGCTGCACAACTGTCACCTCTATCTAGTTCAAAACATTATCATCACCCTCAATGGGTACCTCACACCCATTAGGCAGCCAATCCCCATTCCGCTCCCCAGCCCCTGGCAACCACTAATCTACTTTCTGTCTCGATTTGCCTATTCTGGACATTTCTTATCAATGGTATCAAACAATAGGTGACCCTCTGGGTCTGGCATCTTTCATTTCCAATTGGCTTTTTAAGGAGCTGCTCCCTGGCCCCTCCCCCGTGACTTCCCTGTGTCTTCGTTTCCTCATTTCATCAAATGGGAGAACATTTCCTCTTCTTAGGGTTGTGAGAATTAAGCGAGCCATGTATGCAAAGTGCTTAGAACGCTGGTCACTGGTCACAGGAAGTAATCAATAAAAATAGCTAGCATAATTACTCCTCCATACCCAGGGCACTGAGAGACCCTTGTGTATGCTCCTAAACTCACTGAAGTCGCCTAGTCCATGAATGACCCTTTCCTAGAGGGCGCCTTGCAGGGAAATTGCCTGGGCCTAGGGCCCTCAGTTTATCAGATCTGGTTTTCTAAAAACCAGTCTGGTCACCAGGGCTAGCAGAGTTGGGTGGTTAAGAGCTCTGTGGCCTTGTGCGGCTCCTCTGATCCCTAGTTTCCAAACTATATTCATTTCCTGGGGCTGCTATATCCAAGTACCACACACTGGGTGACTTAAGACAATGCACATTTATTCTGTCCCCACTATGGAGGCCAGAAGTCCAAAATCAAGGTGTGGGCAGGGCTGCACTCCCTCCAGAAGTTCTAGCAGAAGATCCAGCTCATGGCCAGGCGCAGTGGCTCACGTCTGTAATCCCAGCACTTTGGGAGACCGAGCTGGGTGGACCACTTGAGGCCGGGAGCTCGAGACCAGCCTGGCCAACATGGCAAAACCCCATCTCTATTAAAAATACAAAAACTTAACTGAAAATACAAAAAATTAGCTGGGTGTGGTGGTGTGCGCGCACACACTGGTGTAATCCCAGCCACTCGGGAGGCTGAGGCACAAGAATCACTTGAACCTGGGAGGCAGAGGTTTCAGTGAGCTGAGACTGTGCCAGTGCACCTCAACCTGGGCAACAGAGTGAGATTGTGTCTCAAAATAATAATAATAAAGGTGATTAAAAAAGAAAAAAGAAGATCCATTCTGGCCTCTTCCAGTTTCTGGCGGCTTTAGACTGTATGGCTTGTGGCTTGTGGCTGCATGGCTCCAATCTCTGCCTCTATCTTCTCATGGCCCCTCTGTGCCTCTGTCTGTCTTGTAAGAACACTTGTCACTGCATTTAGGGCCCACCCAGATAATCTGGGATGATCTCATCTCAAGATCCTTAAATCAATGACATCTGCTAAAACCCTTTCTCCAAATAAGGTCACCTTCACAGTTTTCAGGATTAGGACAAGATATACCTGTGGAGTCCTAATTCGGGAAAAGGAGTCAGGCTGGCGGGACCAAGGGGAAGCAAAATGAGAAAGCAGATAAGCTGTAAATCTGTCTTTCTTCATGGTCCAGGACAGAGCGCCCTCCTGCGCAAATAACTCTCAATCTTCCTGTGCCCAGCTATCACCAGACCCTCAACTGATAGGAAAATACAGGTTAGCTCACTGCAACCTTGGCATTTAAGTACTACACAAAGCCGTCTTCAGCACATGGCACAAGCACCATCCTGTAAAATCCCAGCAAGCCTTTGTCTCAGTGCAATCAACTCCTCTCTTGCTGATCTGCCCGTTGCACCCTTGCAACATATTGCCATATTTTCTCTAATAAATGTGCCTTTCTTTACCTACAATTGTCTTGGTAAATTCTTCTTTTTTTTTTTTTTTTTTTTTTTTTGAGACAGAGTCTCACTTTTTCGCCCAGGCTGGATTGCAGCGGTGCTATCTCGGCTCACTGCAAGCTCCGCCTCCCAGGTTCACGCCATTCTCCTGCCTCAGCCTCCCGAGTCGCTGGGACTACAGGTGCCACCACCACGCCTGGCTAATTTTTTGTATTTTTTAGTAGAGATGGGGTTTCACTGTGTTAGCCAGGATGGTCTCGATCTCCTGACCTCATGATCCACCCGCCTCAGCCTCCCAAAGTGCTGGGATTACAGGCGTGAGCCACCGCGCCCGGCCCCAGTAAATTCTTCTTAACCTCACGCCACTGACTTGGGGAGCCACCATGCATCCCTCCACACACACCTTCAGAGCAGAGTTCATAATAGTACCCACTCCTGGAGTGGCCATGAAGACCGATGAAACCATGCCCAGCACCAGGCCGATGGTGAGTGCTGCCCAACAGGCAATGACTCCCATCCTTATTCGTGACATGCCATCTGCCTCCTGCCCTGGCCTCTTGCAGCCAGTCTCCTGAGACCAGATTTGCTCTAGAATTAATTGGTCGATGTTCTAAGAGATGAGTACCAAGGGCTTGTTTAGAAGCCACAGGACCAGGCTCAGACCAGAAACTTGTTCGACAGAGGACTTGGACTCTCTCTTGAACTCTCCTTGATAGGCTACAATGAGTGGGTTCTGGGCCCTGTGAAGGGTGGGCATTGCCCAGGAGTCACTGGAAATAGGGGCTAAGCTCAAGACATCATGCCCCAAGTGCCAAGCATCGCCTCCCCGCGCCCGCCCCCCCCATCTTTCACTGAGATAGACGGATGAAGCTTGCATCCCTGCAGCTTCTGCAGCCAGGCCTGCTCTGAATTCATCGTACAAGGAAATGGAATGTGAGCCCCAGGCTATTTAAAGAGCCAGGGAGACTGGGGGCTCGGCGGGGGCCCAGCCAAGCCAGGGTGCCTCGGATCGGCCCAGGGCTCCTCTGTGCACATGGTTTGATTTACAGGAGGGCTGTGAGTGACTCCAACTTCAGACAGAGAACTATTTGAAGCAGCTGCCAGATGTTGTGTCTGAAATGGGTTTTTACAACTTGCTTACTGGTTAGCAGCCTGCCTCCCGCCAGAGTTCAGCTTGCTCCGGCGGGTTCAGGGTCCTGGCACTGGCCCACAGGCCTTTGCTCAGCAGCCTGATCCCTCCTGCTCAGCCCGAGTCTGTTCTGCCTTGAGTGCACTGGGGGTGGGTGCCTGGTTTCTGAAGCATCCCACCTTCCTGGGGTGGTGTTGGGACCCCGATTTCAGTACATCCTTCAGGCACCCTAAGAATGCTCTGGAATGTTCTGTCTGAGCTCACTGCAGGATTCTCTGGGAGAGGCAGAAATTTCACAAACAGCTTTCAATGAGGCATCCGTTGGAGCAGATCCTCCACAGCAGGACTGTCCCCAACCCCTTGAGCATGGTCTGGGAGGTGTGGCACGGACTGGCAGGTCCTGTTCTTCCATCCCGGTCCCTCCCACTCATTTCACTTTGGCTGATGCCAGCCTCTTTAATTGGACCATGGAAGGTCACAGGGGACCAGGGCTGGGACCCCAGTTCAGCTAGGGACTTCTGGAAGGATCCCAATCCTCTGGAAATCCCAGTGAACCAGGGAAGCTCCAGGCAGGGCACCAGTGGAACCAACCTGTGGATGGAGGCCACTGTGTCCAGGCCAGACCCACCCTGTCAGGGTCGGTGGGATTTCTCCGAGTGAGACTACGGGAGTTCACCTGGAGTCAGAGGGTGTTTCTCGGCCCCTCCCCACTCTGGGGAGACCTGTGGCAAGAGGCACATGACTCAGTGTTCACTTCCTGAGGCCACTTGGAATGGACGTCTCAGAAGGTTTGCTCGGGAGCAAGGCGGGTAACCAGGGAAGCGGGTGGGGCGGGAGGTGGGGCGGGCAAGGCCCAGGACGGAGGAGGTTGTGTAATTAATCTTGTTGCATGTGAAACACACTTGTGTCCGTCCAGGAATCCTGCAAGCGCCAAAGTGGACAGAGTGTTCAGTCCCCTCCCGAAAGCGCCAGAAATGTTTTGTCCACTGGGAAGGAAAACATCCTCTGCTTATGCACTCAAATTTGGCTCTCCCTCGCAGGAGACACCTCGGAGGGCCCCGATCTGAGCAGCGGACTGGTGGCTGCAGTGCAGGGTGTACGGGGCATGCAGCCAGCCTCGAGCACCCTGCCTCCCTTTGGGACAAAAGCAGACCCCTCCAGCCTGTGTTTTTGGCAGCCCTAAGGAACTCTTTCTGCACCACCCAGCCCCAGCCCCTGCTCCCTCTTTTTGCTTCTGAATCCTTCTGAGAATCAGAAAGAGAGGAGATCATGAACAGGACACCCTCTCCCAAGAGCCCAGAAATGGTGGTGGAACTTAGCAAGTTCCCGGGCTGGCCTGCTGCAGGGGTGAAGGCTGCAGGAGTACACAGAAGTGCAGGCCAGGACCCAGGTGGTCTGGGGTTTGGACTCAGAACATCAGCCGCCACTGATCCCAGGACCCTGGACTAGTCACCACCTTAGGAAGCCTCAATTTCCTCTGCCTTCAAGTGGGAATAATGGGGAATAATGACACCTTCCAGCCAAGCCTGTGGTGTTGGGAAGATCAAACGAGGTCTGTGTGTGGGGCAATGCCTTGGGAGGCTTCAAAGCCCACACTCCCCAAGGGTTGTTTTTTTTTTTTTTTTTTGGACATAATTTCACTCTGTCGCCCAGGCTGGAGTGCAGTGGTGCAATCTCGGCTCACCGCAAACTCTGCCTCCTGGGTTCAAGTAATTCTCGTGCCTCATCCGTAGCTGGAATTACAGGTGCCCGCCACCACGCCCGGCTAGTATTTGTACTATTAGTAGAGATGGGGTTTTGCCATGTTGGCCAGGCTGGTCTCAGACTCCTGACCTCAAGCAATCCGCCTGCCTTAGCCTCCCGAAGTGCTGGGATTACAGGTGTGAGCCACCGCACCTGGCCCCTAGGTCTTAATCTAATAAAATTTGCTTATGGGAAAGAGAGAAAGATAAGCATCCCTAGGAATGTCTATACCTTCTGGAGAAATCCCTCCTTCTGGCCCAGCGGCTTCTCCTCCTGGGTCTCCTGCAGCCGTCCCTGGACGCAGGGGGCCCTTCTGAGCAACCCCACCCCTAGCTTGCTGGAAGGATGAGCTGGGGATGCCATTTCCCCCGAGGGAAACCCTGAGGCTGAGGCAGTGGCCCAGCCCAGACACTGCTTCGGAGGACAGCCCTTGAGGAGGACAGCCCTTGAGGACGTCCTGGCCACTTAGGAGCCAGCAAGTGCCTTTCCCTTTCAGGGCCTAGCCCCCAAGTCCGAGAGGTCCTGTCAGGGTGGGGCATACCGGTGCTGCTGCAGACCCACAGTCTCCATTGTCCCATTTGGCAAATATATCATGACCCTTTTGTCCGTGCTGGATACATGGGGACATCAAGATTCAGACTCAGGGTCAGGCGCGGTGGCTCATGCCTGTAATCCCAGCACTTTGGGAGGCCGAGGAGGGCGGATCACCTGAGGCTGGGAGTTCAAGACCAGCCTGACCAACATGGCAAAACCCTGTCTCTCCTAAAAATACAAAACAGCCGGGCCTGGTGGCGTGTGCCTGTGATCCCAGCTACTTGGGAGGCTGAGGCAGGAGAATCGCTTGAACCCAGGAGGCAGAGGTTGCAGCGAGCTGAGAGCACCACTGCACTCCAGCCTGGGCCACAGAGTGAGACTCTGTCTCGAAACTACATATATAAAACATAAATAAGTAAAAAATAAGATTCAGACTCGGAAAACCAGGATTCTGAGCAAGGAGTCCAGTGCGGGGCACAGACCAGGAAACACGGGAGAAGGGGTCTCAAGCAATGCAGAGGAGGGAACAATAAACTTTGCCAGGCAATTAGGACAGGGATGTGCTAGCAAGGTTTTGAAGGATGAGTAGGAGTTTGCCAGGGGAGGAAAGTGAGTTCATTTGTTTAGGTTCCTCTGTAAAGTGGGGACCTTGCTGGGTGGCTTTTTGTAAGGTACTGAGAACAGGGCCTGGCACATGGTGCCATTTAAGTGTTGGGTGGATACAGTGACGATGATAGCAGTAATAACATGCTATCTATGCTCACAGCTTCTCTGCCTCCTACGGGCAGCACCTTGAAGGTTCCTGAAACCCAGAACTTCAGGTCTCCAGGGCCATTTATTCTATTTAAGTTCAGAGGTTCTTCTGCCTCCAGGGAGCTCCTGGTCTGGGCCCTGACTCTGAATTCCCACTGGGTGCTCCCACTGTGAAACCCACTAGCAGTCTATATCCCAAGTGTTTTCTTCTCACAGGAAGAACCTGGGCTGGGCGTGGTGGCTCAAGCCTGTAATCCCTGCACTTTGGGAGGCCGAGGCATGCAAATCACTTGAGCTCAGGAGTTCGAGGCCAGCCTGAGCACCATGGTGAAACCTTGTCTCTACCAAAAAACAAAAACTTACCCAGGTGTGGTTGTGCGTGCCTGTGGTCCCAGCTACTCAGGAGGCTGAGGCAGGAGGATTGTTTGAGTCTGGGAGGCGGAGCTTGCAGTGAACCAGGATTGTGCCATTGCATTCCAGCCTGGGCAACACAGTGAGACCCTGTCTCAAAAAAGAAAAAAAAGAAAGAAAGAAGTCGGAGTTCTTAGAGGCGTGCTGACCAAGACAGATTAAAACCTTTTTCTTTTTAAAATAAATAAATAAAATGTAAAAAAGAAGCAGCTAGGTGTGTTGGCTCACACCTGTAATCCCAACATTTTGGGAGACCAAGGCAGGTGGATCACCTGAGGTTAGGAATTCGAGACCAGCCTGGCCAACACAGTGAAACCCCGTCTCTACTAAAATACAAAAATTAGCTGGGCGTAGTGGCGTGCGCCTATAATCCCAGCTACTCAGGAGGTTGAGGTAGAAGAATCGCTTGAACCCGGGAGGCAGAGGTTGCAGTAAGCGGAGACTACACCCCTGCACTCCAGCCTGGGTGACAGGGCAAGACTACGTCTGAAAAAAAAAAAAGAAAGAAAGAAGAAGAAGAACGTGGGCCTCTCTGGGTGGCTCCCTGAGCCCTGCCCTTTGGTTTTCATTTTTCTGGGAGTAGCCACAGTGGCTGCTTGGAGCCCACTCAGTGCTTTGTGGGGCGGGTAGCCCCAGAGTGTCCTGGATCCCAGACCTCCTGTGTGCCTGGAGATCAGCCCCTCGGGCACTCTGGGTGTGCGGTGGGCCAGCCAGGAGATGCCGTACAATGGAGCATTGCAGTGGATGGGAGCAGGACTCAGCACCTCCCAGGCTCCAGAACGGCCAAGAGCAAACCCAGACTGCCATCCTCCTGAATTCATTTCCTGGGAAGGATCCCAGGAGGAGCTGGAGTTTGCTCCTCCTAAGGGTAGTGAGTTTGGAAAAAGAGATCCAGGTAGAAGACCTGGGCCTCGGGTGGAAGACAGGGCTACAGTTTTGCTACTCGTCTGTGGGCCTCACCTCTCTCAGCCTCCATACCTGCCCTCCCAAACAGGCATGATTATAATATTCACATCTTGCCAATAACATAATTCTGAGAACTCGCCCTGTCTAGGAAAAGCAATTTGCATGCATTAATGCATGTAATCCCTTACCAGCTCTCCATGGCAGGTGCTGCTGTGACCCCACAGGCTCAGAAAGGTTCATTCACTTGCTCAAGGTCACACAGCTGGAACTGAAAACCAGGCTTCACTGGCATCAAACCCTGAGGTCTTGACCCTGTGCTACGCCACCTCCCTCAGCAGATCCCAGGCAGCTTGCAGGCAGTCAAGGGCTTCCTGAGACCCAGAAGTCTTACTCTTATACCTTCGGCACTCACGCACCCTTGCTCTGTGCAGGACAGTGTATTGGGTTCTGAGTGTGGACCCTAGAGACAGAGTGAATTCTGCGCTGGGGCTTTCCTGCCACAGGAATGGGAGGGGTGGTGCTGTGTCCTCTGGTCCCTTGCTTGATTCTGGCACATAGTAGGTGTTCAATAAATGCACATGGGCTGGGCTCGCTGGCTCATGCCTGTAATCCCAGCAGATTGGGAGGCCAAGGCAGGTGGATCACTTGAGGTCAGGAGTTTGAGACCAGCCTGGCCAACATAGCAAAACCCTGTTTCTACTAAAAATACAAAAAAAAAAAAAAAAAAAATTAGCTGGCCCTGGTGGCAAATGCCCGTAGTCCCAGCTACTCAGGAGGCTGAGGTGGGAGAAATGCCTGAACCTGGGAGGCGGAGGTTGCAGTGAGCTGAGCTCACACCACTGCACTCCAGCCTGGGTGACAGAGCAAGACTCCGTCTCAAAAAAAAAAAAAGGAGAGTGTTGGATAAATAAGAAAAGAGGATGGGACAGAAGCAGCTCAGCTGAATGGAGAAAGGCAGGGCTGCAAACTTGCTCTAGAGGACCTCAGAAAAGAACCGTGGGCTTTGGGCCAGGCTCAGTGGCTCACGCCTGTAATCCCAGCACCTTGGGAGGCTGAGGTGGGCAGATCACCCGAACTCAGGAGTTCGAGACCAGCCTGGCCAACATGGTGAAACCCCATCTACTAAAATTACAAAAAATTAACCAGGCGTGGTGGCAGGCACCTGTAATCCCAGCTACTTGGGAGGCTGAAACAGGAGAATAGCTTGAACCGGGGAGACAGAGGCTGCAGTGAGCCAACATCGCACTATTGCATTCTAGCCTGGGCAACAAGAGCAAAACTCCATCTCAAAAAACCCTGGGCTTTATCAAAGATGAAGGCTGAGGAAGCCCAGGCCGAGGGAGGAGGCCAGAGGGCAGGTGGGGAGGGAGGACTCCACACTGAAAGCCCGGGCGGCCTTCAGGGGGATGCAGAATGAACTGGCACCTCCAGCCAGGGCCAGGGTAAGGATGGGGACAGGACATGCACCGGGTACCAGGAAGGACGACATTCCTCTCTCCCCTGGCGCAAAGGAGGGGCTGTCTTTGAGTGCTGGGCTCGCCATGCCTGCAGAGTTCACCTGGCATGGGCTCTGCTGCTGGTCTGTCTTCTTGTTCTCAGGAGAAGCCAGGACGCAGGCATTCAGACCGCAGCCAGCGCTCCCTGGACACTAGGCACACTTCACCCCAGGCAAGCCTCAGGACCTTGCAGGGGAGCTGCTGCTGTAACTGTTTCTCAGAAGCAGAAACACAGGCTCGGAGGGGCGCCGTGACTTTCGGCTGAAGGGCAGAGCTGCAGCCCAGCGTTCCCCTTCTGCTATGCTGATTCCTGCGGGGAGCACTGTCTCCCGACCAGGTCTGGGCCCCTCTTCGTGCTGCCCAGGCAGTGTCCACACAGAAGCCTTCGCTGCAGCTGCTTGGCCCCTTGGGAAGGGCTGGGTCAAGGCCACCATTGTTGCCTTCTCTTCCTTCCCTTTCCCAGGAATTGACTTTTCTGTTTGGAACTGAGAAATGGGTCCCCTAAGGATGCCAGCAGCGAGGGGATCCTCCCAGCCGACCTCCTCCCCTCGCGTTACTCGTGCAGGCGAGAACTGTTTTGCTCATCCCCCGTGGGTCAGCCTCGGAGTCAGGCTCTGAAGGTAGGGGCAGCGCGACGGAGGGAAAGGCAGGGTCACAGTGGCTGGCATCAGTGACGCCCTTGTGTGTGTTAGCACTGCCTAACCTCCTTTAGCCCCTCATCCCTGCAGTCCCCACCCTGAGGCGGAGGGTCTGCGCTCATCTCCACTTTATAGATGAAGACACCGGGGCTCAGGGCAGCTAAATGCACAGCGAGGCCACAGGTCAAGCCCAAGCCCACTGTGGTCAGCCCCACAACCCCTGCCTCTGGGAGCTCCAGGAAACGGAGGGAGACAGAGTCGTCACAGCCCATGGGCTTCCAGGACCCCAGCCTGGGATGCCAGGGCTTCCCCGAGGGGGGACTCTGGGATGGATTTCCCAGGGGGCACTGAGGGTACCCTGTGCAGAGCAGATGGAGCAGGGGCTCCAAGGAGGGAAAGATGGCCCCTGGGGCGGGAGGAATGTCATCTCCAGGCTCGGGGATGCAGACCAGGGGGTAGGAACTGGCGAGGGGAAAGGCTGACAGCAAGGAAGCCTGAGCCCCGGGGTCCTCCCTTCTCTCACAGGCACTGGGCAGCTCTTTCACTAAGAGAGTGTAGCCTGGGTAACATAGGGAGACCCTGTCTCAAAAAAAAAAAAAAAAAAATCAGGCCGGGCACAGTGGCTCACACCTGTAATCCCAGCACTTTGGGAGGCCAAGGCAGGAGGATCACCTGAGCCCAGGGACTCAAGACCAGCCTGATCAACATGGTGAAACCCCATCTCTACTAAAAATACAAAAATTAGCTGGGCATGGTGGCGCACGCCTGTAGTCCCAGCTACTCGAGAACCTGAGGCTCACTTGAGCTGGGGAGGCAGAGGTTTCAGTGAGCCAAGATCGCACCACTCCACTCCAGCCTGGGCGACAGAGTGACGCTTTGTCTCCAAAACAATAAAGATAAAAGAAAAAAAAGAACTAAGAGAGTGACGCCCAGATTTGGGCATTTCCAGTATTTCTCAATGGGACTCCCCCGCCTTTTTTTTTTTT
>NW_016817546.1:156406-169493 GCF_001698545.2 Rhinopithecus bieti | reverse complement strand
TTTTTTTTGAGACAGGGTCTCACTCTGTCCCCAGGCTGGAGTGCAGTGGCACAACTGTGGCTCACTGCAGCCTTGCAGCCTCTGCCTCCCAGGCTTAAGTGATCCTCCCGCTCAGCCTCCCAAAGGGCTGGGGTCACAGGTGTGAGCCACCACACCAGGCCAGTCTGTTTTCATGTCCCTCTTCCCCATGTCTGTCTGGAAGCCTGTGCCTGGTGCCTTGTAAGTAAGCACTCAGTACACATTTGTAGATTCACTGGGCCGAAAAATGAGCAAGTGGATGGATAAATGAACAAAGTAGTAAGTTGACTAGGACATGGGACTCCCTGATCAATCCCCAGGGTCCAGCTCCCCCATGGAGTCCAGATAACTGGGGTAGCCAGGAATGGCTCCTGTGCCAAGGGCAGGAGCCCAGGGAGAGGGTGGCAGCTGCTCGTCCTGGCTTCCAGGCCAGGGGAGACGGAGCTTCCCATCGAGGCTAAGCTGTTGTGGATGGCCTGTCCCAGGCAAGGTGGCCCCTCCATCCCACCCTCCTCCTCCCCTCCCATGTGTGTCTCTGTGGAGGGGGCACCAGCAGGACTGTGACCAGCAAGACTGTGCTGGCTTTCCCAGGGCCACATCTCTCCTTGTTTTCTCTGAAAACATTCCAGTGTCCAAAACGAATGAGGACAATTGACCTAGCCAAGGTTACCTTGGTCTTCCTGGCCCAGTGTCGGTTCCCAGCGTATTTTTACGAGCTGTTTAATCTGCACACTGTCCTCTGTTCTCAATAAATGGGGCTGCACATTCCAGGATGGCCTCGAATGATAACACCAGCCGTCTAGACGGAGACCAGCCCACTGACACTATCATAAATAAAAATAGCTTTGTATTCCAGTCTCTTGCCAGAGCCTGGGAGGGGCCGGCACATTCCCTGCAGGCTGGCTGTGCCAGAGCTCACCCAGTCTCCCTGCCTGGCTCTGCCCCGCACCCCATGCCCGGGGGAGCCTGGCAGAGCCCGCATCGCCTGTGGGCAGGAGGGAGGAGGCGGATGTTCCTGGAGAGGCCTGCTGGGACCGTGCTGATGAAGCTTCCGTACGATGTCTCCTTGATGCCCCTCACTTCACGTGGCCTGAGGAAGCTGCATGGGCAATGGATACCCAGGCGGTCATCTGGGGCTTTACTTTGTTTTGTTTTGTGTTTTAAGGCAGAATCTCACTCTGTTGCCCAGGCTGTGGTGCTGAGGCAGGGTCTCGGCTCACTGAAGCCTCCGCCTCCCAGGTTCAAGCAACTCTCTTGCCTCAGTCTCCCAAGTAGCTGGGACTACAGGTGCGCACCACCATGCCCAGCTAATTTTCTGTATTTTTAGTAGAGACAGGGTTTTGCCATGTTGCCTAGGCTGGTCTCGAACCCCTGGCCTCAAGTGATCCACCCGCTTCAGCCTCCCAAAGTGCTGGGATTACAGGCGTGAGCCACCGCACCTGGCCTTGGGGCTTTAACTCTGAACTCCAAAGTCAGAGCTCTACCCACTGTTCCCTGGGCCCAGGCCTGCCCTGGGACAGGCTGCAGGACCCAGACCCGGGACTGCCTGGGATTACACCCAAGACACAAGGTGCTCAGCCCAAGAAATGAAGGCCTGAAAATGTAGGGATTTTCAGTTGCTCACCGCTCCTCTCATTGTCCTCGCTCCCTCCATTGCTTGCTCACTGACTGCTCCTTCTCTTGCTCCTTGAACAGTGAATGTCTGTTCTTGAGGAGCCAGGATAGGGTGGGCTCAGGTCTCAGGGCAGCAGACGGGCGGAGGCAGCCAGGGTGTCCCCTGAGCTCAGTGGCCGCGGCGCTGCTGCACACATTATGAGGGTGTGCCAGGGTGTGCAGGGTGTACTGGCATCTCCCTGTGTGTCCAGGCCAGTGTGGAGCTTCCTACTCCAGGCCACTGGCACAGGCCCAAGTCTCTACACTCACCCACATGCTCTCAATTCATCAGTTTACATCTACACTGAGAATGGCGGCCTGGTGGGTGAGATACCCTACTGCAGTACACAACCTGAATACCCGTACAAGGCAGCCCTGCACCACCTTCCCTCCCTTCCCCATTCGGATCAAGTCTCGGGAACAAAAATCCTGGTTGCTCTTTGGGTCCGTAGAGTCTTCATTTTGGCCTCTCGTGTGGGTACGAGGAGCCACGGGGGACAGTGGGTGAGCAGAAGAAGGAGAGTTACACAGAACGAAGAGAATTCTGTAAGATGGAACTAGCCGAAGGCGGGGAATAGAGCCGTGGGCTGGATATGACCCAGCACACCATATGTGCCCTATGGATGGGGTAGAGCTTCCGTTTTCATTACGAGTGACTGGGGGACCAGGTCCCTGCCGTGTAGGCTCCTAATCCAGTGCTCTGGCCCATCCTGGAGGGGAGGCTTCCCGAGCGGGAAGTGATAACACCATGCTGACTTCCTGTTCTACAGCCCTGAGGCTCTCCAAACCCTGCCCCTCCATTCACAGAGAGCGGGGGCCTCAAGAGCCAAGCCAGAGGAAAACGGGGGCCATAGGCTGACCCTCGGAGGGACAATGCCAGCACAGCACATCCTGAGAAGCACTGAGGCCCTCCCCAACTCAACAACAGCCAGGAGGACGCACGGGTCCTTCTGTTGGGATCCCTGCTGACCTTCTTTATCTAAACGGCTTGTTTATGTATTTATTTATTTTGAGATGGAGTCTCGCTCTGTTGTCCAGACTGAAGTGGTGCAATCTCAGCTCACTGCAACCTCCACCTCCTGGGTTCAAGCGATTGTCCCATCTCAGCCTCCCGAGTAGCTGGGACTACAGGGGTGTGCCACCACACCTGGCTAGTTTTTGTATTTTTAGTAGACTGGTTTCACCATGTAAGCCAGGCTCATTTTGAACTCCTAACCTCAGGTGATCCACCCGCCTCAGCCTCCCAAAGTGCTGGGATTACAGGTGTGAGCCACTGCACCCGGCCTAAATGGAATCTGTAGACCTAAATGTTCAGTAAGGAATTTCCAGAATCATGCCAAGCAGATCTGTGATGGGGAGGGGCCATCCGACCAGTCCCCGGCTCAGGACAGGGCTCTTCAGAAGGAAGGGTGCCTGCAGGCCTTCATGAAAGCGGCTTCACACACTGGAGGTTTTTCTGCTTCCTCTCGCTCTCTCCCCTTCCACCAACAGTGCACAAAGCAAGAAGAAAATGCCTCTCTGCCCAAGTACTCAATAGTAACGATGTTAGAAGAGGAGCGAATGAGAGCCTCCTGTGGCGTCAGCTTCTACCCACGTCATGACACGGAGACTGACCACCAGGCCAGGTGTCCCCTCACCTGCGGGGGCCATGGAACCGCCTTTGCTGCGCCCCCAACTTCCTGCCCCACTAGATGTCTCCCCGTCCCAGCTGCAAGGAAGAGAATCAGAGAAAATACTGGGAGACGCAAGGGGGTTACAGAACAAGGAACGGTGAAGAAAAGAAGGGAAGACCAGCCACTCATCCCTTCTCCCCAGGGACAGGAGTGGAGGGAAGAACGGAGGTGAAGATGGCCCCTCTAGAAAGGACTAGGACCAGGGCAGGACCAAACCGGCAGGTCTTTTGACTTGTCACCAACCTTCCCTTCTCCAACACACAGGAGGAGCTAAATCAGAAGCAGAAGGGAAGAATGAAGAAGAGACCAGAGCATTTCAATGCACAGGCCTGAGCATTTTACATTTGAAATTGATGGGGTCTGGGCACAGTGGCTCATGCCTGTAATCCCAGCATTTTGGGAGGCTGAGGCGGGTGGATCACTTAAGGTCAGGAGTTTGAGACCAGCCTGGCCAACATGGGGAAACCCCGTCTCTACTAAAATACAAAAAAAAAAAAAAAAAATTAGCTGGGTGTGGTGGCACACACCTGTAATCCTAGCTACTTGGGAGGCTGAGGCACAAGAATTGCTTGAACCCAAGAGACAGAGGTTGCAGTGAGCCGAGATTACACCACTGCACTCCAGCCTGGGTGACAGAGACTCTGACTCAAAAAAAAAAAAAAAAAAAGAAAAAAAGAAAAAAATGAAAATGATAGGAAAATCTGTGAGTCAAAGAACAGGGAAGAGTAGTTTGGCCTTGCACAGCTGGCAGACAGGAACTGGAGGAAAAATCAAAAGACTCCAGGCTATTCCATAAACCAGCTCTGAAAGCCCCATGCAAAGCCCCCCAGAACATTCCACCACATTTAATGCTGGCAGCACTCCTACAAGACTGCAGTTCTGTCCTTTTTTTACAGAGGGGGAAACTGAGGCACAAAAGGGGAACGCCTTGACCAAAGTGTGACTCACAGCTGGCAGGAGGCAGGGCCAGAGTTCAGACAGAGGCTGCTCTGACTCCATGCCGCGCCTTGTCCCCCTCGGCCTCTCTGTGCCCCGCACCGCCTGGCACTGTGTTAGCTCAAGACGTGTTTATTCAATGCACGATCTGGAATAAACAAAGCCCTCCCATCTCGCACATCAGCCACTCAAACAAGCATTTGTTGAGGATGTTGAGGGTGACAAAGGCAGCATTCGACCAGCAGCCCTGACAGCCTCCAGGCTGGCCAGGCACAAACTGATCTAAGAGGAGACAAAAGGGAGACATCCACAGACAGGATAATTGACGAGTGCCCCGCTCCGCTGCAGCCCTGGGGAAGCTCAGAGGCTGGGGTTTTAGATTTGGGCATGGCACTTGCTGAACATCTCCTAAGACCTGGGTAATCTGCTCACATCCAAAGTCCCACTAGAGCCTCTCAAAAAAGGGGAGCAGGCCCCCTTTTTATAGCAGGAGAAGCTGAGGCCCAGAGGGTTCAAGGGCAGTCCAGGTTCACATAGCCTGATTACGGTAGGCAGTGTTCCTCCAGAGCCTCTGTGGGGAGCATCTGGGCCCACGGTGCCTGAAGCTGGAAGGGCACTTTGAAGTAGCAGTTTGGCCAGCCGGGGTGGAGCTGAGTCATCCGTCCCTGGGGAAGGTTTATGGTGTTGAAGTCCTTGGGACCAGGTCGGGGGTGAGGACTAAACTCTGACCTTTTTTCTGTCTTGCCCAAATTCGTATCTAAGGGGCCTAGGGAGTGTAAAAGGAAAATAAATCTTGGGATCCCAAAATCACTAAGCTAAAGGGAAAAGTCAAGCTGGGAACTGCTTAGGGCAAACCTACCTCCCACTCTATTCCTCGAAAAAAGAGCTACTAAGATTAAAAAAAAAAAAAAAAAAAGCTACATGGCTGGGCACAGTGACTCACGCCTGTAATCCCAGCACTTCGGAAGGCTGAGTCAGGTGGATCACAAGGTCAGGAGATCGAGACCATCCTGGCTAACATGGTGGAACCCCGTCTCTACTAAAATTACAAAAAATTAGCTCGGCGCAGTGGCGGGCACCTGTTGTCCCAGCTACTCGGGAGGCTGAGGCAGGAGAATGGCGTGAACCCAAGAGGCAGAGCTTGCAGAGAGCCAAGACTGCACCACCACACTCCAGCCTGGGTGACAGAGTGAGACTCCACCTCAAAAAAAAAAGAAAAAAACTACATACCTCCCTCACAATTTGTCCGCAAGGAAATTCCTTGTGGACAAAGGACAGACCGAACTCAGTCATCCTTTGCTCACTGAGATCAATGCATATCTGATTGCTTCCTTTGGAAAGGCTAATCAGAAACTCAAAATAATGCAACCACTTGTCTGTTAATCTACCTGTGACCTGCAATCCCCCTCCCCACTTCAAATTGTCCCACCTTTCCAGACCAAGCCAATGTACATCTTACATATATTGACTGAAGTCTCATGTCTCCCTGAAGTGTATAAAACCAAGCTATGCCCCGACCACCGTGTATAATTCACACGTCGTCAGGACCTCCTGAAACTGTGTCACAGGCATGTCCTAACCTTGGCAAAAGAAACCTCCTAAATTAAGACTTGTCTCAGATACTCTTTGGTTTATAGGAGTCACACCCTAGAAACCGTAGAATCTCATCAGATGGGTTTTAGTTAACCTGATATAACGTGGCTTACTTTTCAACCTGACTCCAATATAACATCACATGACAGATAGAGAAACAGATAAAGAAGGAAGTAATCTCAGCACTTTGGGAGGCTGAGGCAAGAGGATTGCTTGAGTCCAGGAGTTCGAGACCAGCCTGGGCAGCATGGTGAAATCCTGTCTCAACAGAAAATAAAATAAATAGCCAACATGGTGGTCCCAGCATGTCTGTAGTCCCAGCTACTCGGGGAGGCTGAGGTAGGAGGATGGCTTGAGCCTGGGAGGTGGAGGCTGCAGTGAGCCCTAATCACCTACTGCACTCCAGCCGGAGTGAAGGAAAATTTGCATCTGTAAAGAATCTCTATTAACATAATTAAATTTTTACTCCCTTCCAAGCCCTCCCAATCCTGAAGAGATGAACTGAGAGTCTTGCACCTTTTAAGGGTCTGAGTAGGAAACATTTGCCATCTACTGTCTCTAAGGGTGCTCACCCAGGAGACTTCATAACAAGCTTGGTCTCCACAACCCCTTATCTTAACCCAAACACTCCTTTCTACCGATTCCAGGCTTTTAGATAATACAACTCTTTCAACCAATTGCCAAGCAGAAAATCTTTGAATTCACCTACGACCTGTAAGCCACACTCCCGCTGCCCCGCGCCCCCACCCTTTAAGTTGTCCCAACTTTCTGGACTGAACCAATGCATTTCTCACGTGTGTTGCTGATGCCTTATGTCTCCCTAAAATGCATAAAACCAAGCTGTCACCCAAACACCTTGGGCACATGTTCTCAGGACCTCTGGAGCTATGTCTTGGTCATGGTCCTCACATTTGGCTCAGAATAAATCTCTTCAAATATTTTACAGAGTTCGGTTTTTTTCAACAGGGGAATGATTCCCATGTGGCAGCCTGTGTCTTCTCCATCCAACACAAAACATCCAGGTGCTTGCATGTCCCTCCCCAAACAGCTTCTGACTGTCCCCTTACCCCTCCTAAGCCTGGGAGGACTCCTGCTGAAACCACCTTTGCAAAATTATGACTGAGAAAGTGCAAAGATCTAACTTAACCAACTCCATCTTGCTGCTAGCCTCCAAGCTGTCCTTGTTCATTCCTGGGCGTAGGCTGAACTAACGTTGGGAGAAACTTGGTTTATAGTTTAAACGTAGACGGTCACGGCCCTTTCCTAAAGCAGACTTCCTTCTTGAATGGGGACTAGATTGTCTTTGTAGGATTAACATTAGCCACAAGAATAGAAATGATGGTTTAGGAGTCATGTAGCTGGAGTCTACAAGATTCTGACCCTTCCTAAACAGCTCTGAAGATCAGTGCTCGAGGCTTGGCGTGGTGGCTCATGCCTATAGTTCCAGCATTTTGGGAGGCTGAGGTGGGTGGATCACCTGAAGTCAGGAGTTCAAGACCAGCCTGGCCAGCATGGCGAAACCTCTTCTCTACTAAAAATACAAAAATTAGCCCAGCGTGGTGGTGGGCACCTGTAATCCCAGCTATTAGGGAGGCTGAGGCAGGAGAGTCGCTTGAACCTGGGAGTTGGAGGTTGCAGTGAGCCAAGATTTTGCCACTGTACTCCAGCCTGGGCAACATAGCAAGACTCTGTCTCAAAAAGATAAAAATAAAATAAATCATCAATGCTTGAAATATTTTGCAGACCCCGCACCTGATGGATCAGCTGGCCCCACCCAGATCGATAAACTGGCTCATCTGATCTTATGGCCCCCACCCAGGAACTGACTCAGCGCAAGAGGACAGCTTTGATTCCCTGTGATTTCATCTCTGGCCAATCAGCACTCCTGGCTCACTGACTTCCCCCACTCACCAAGTTATCCTTAAAAACTCTGTTCCCCAAATGCTCGGGGAGACTGATCTGAGTAATATTAAAACTCTGGGTCAGCATAACTGGCTCTGCGTGAATTACCCTTTCTCTATTGCAATCCCCTGTCTTGATGAATCAGCTCTGTCTAGGCAGCGGGTGAGGTGAACCCCTTGGACAGTGACACTGCGACATGGAAGAAGAAGCCCCACTCCCACGTCCACTCTCCCCCTTCCCCTCAGCTCTCTCTCTTTCCCTGGCACACTAGAGCTCTGGAGCCCAGTCTGCACCTGTTCTTCCCAGAAGCCTCAGAGGTACCCTGATTGCCCTCTGGGAAACCACCTTTCAGGCGTGTGACCCAGTCCACCAATGTCTTCCCTGAGACCTTCGCAGGCACTGTGGGGAAAGCAGCTCTCTTTCTGCTGAGGCTGGAGTTGGTAGGATGAGGGTCTGGAGACACCGGGAGGCATCATAGCCCTGCTGCTGCAGAAGGAACCGGTTCCCGGCGGAGACAAGGCATTGAGATGGGGGCTATGCCTGTTCCAGGTCAGCACGTGCACACCTGAATCCAGAGGTGCCTCAGGCCAGGCCACCCCCAGGACCTTGAGGCACAGGAGCCAATATATTCTCTCTTTTGCTGACACCAGTTGGAGCTCGGTTTCTCCCACCTACAGCAACCACGCAGTCAGGCCCCCCTCTTCCCGAAGGACCCAGAGGACCCCTCCCAGAGGCAGAACTGGCTTTCCTGGGACCCTGAGAGGGAGGACATTGCCCATGACATTGAAGCCCCACGGTCAAGAGCACGAGTCTTGAGGCCAACTTTGGCCCTATCTCAGCTGCAAGGCCTTGGGCACCTTTGGCCTCCTGGGGCCTCTGTCCCTTCATTTCAAATGGGAATGACAGTAATTGTGGGGATGGAAGGAGACGGAGTTGGTGCTCCATGCCAGTCACTGTACCCATCAGTGTCCCAACAGGAAATGACAGCAGCTTCAGGATAATTCTAGGAGAGCTTATTTACACGGCGGGGCCCTAGGGGAGCCCCACAAGAGAAGTGGCAAGTAAAGGAGCCCAGGGCTGGTGATGGCAGTGCTGTCTCCACTCCTAGGCCCAAAAGGACAATGGTGGGGAGCAATTACCCAAACCAGAATGCAAGCCGGGCACAGCGAGACACCCTCAGGGGAGTAGTGCCCTTCAGTCAAGGGACACGGCCAGTCCAAGGGGGCCTTGCGTCGGGCTGACGCATATCCTCAAAGATTCACACCCACCCAGAACCTCAGAATCGAACCTTGCTTGAAAACAGGTTCTTTGCTGAGGTAACCAGTTAAGGATCTAGAGATGAAGTCATCCTGGTTTTAGGGGGTTCCCTAAATCCAATGGCGGGTGTCCCTATAAGAAGAGGAGAGGGCCGGGTGCAGTGGCTCATGCCTGAGCACTTTGGGAGGCCGAGGCAGGTCGATCACTTGAGGTCAGCAGTTGGAGACCAGCCCGGCCAACATGGGGAAACCCCGTCTCTGCTAATAATATAAAAATTAGCCAGGCACGGTGGTGCATGCCTTTAGCCCCAGCTATTTGGGAGGCTGAGGCATGAGAATAGCTCAGACCTGGGAGGCAGAGGTTGCAGTGAGTAGTGAGCCAAGACTGTACCACTGCACTCCAGCCTGAGCGACAGAGTGAAACTGTCTAAAAAAAAAAAAAGAAGAGAAGAGGACAAAGAGAGAGAGGGGGGAAGGTAGAGCCAGGATCCGGAGGGACAAGAGAAAGGTAAAAGAGAAGAGTTATTGTTGCAGTGACATCCCACCCAGATGTCTACAGGACATCTGTGGCTCTTCTGTTCCTACTGCATCCACAGAGACCCTGATGGCCCCTTGTCTGGCAACCTGGCTGTCATGCTGCTGTTGCTGAGAACATGGGCATCTCGGTCTATTTCCTCTCTGCTGGTTATCACATGTGCATCCACGAGATTTCTCCAGAGACCCACCCTTGCTTTCTTCTCCCATGCCCACATGCTGTTCTAGACCATTTTGGAACAAAACATCAGAAAACAGGGTCTCCATTGGCCCGAGAGAGAACCGAGGTAGGTGTTCACCGGGAAGGGGCAAAGCGAGGAGAGTTGCAACAGTTTTGTTTCAATCATTTTTTGCTAGCTCCTCTACCAAATACCAAACCCCGAGCCCCTCAACCATCCCCTGCCAGGGTCCCAGAGAGCAGCGAACACACCCCCAACTGGTTTCGTGATCGCCAGCTTCAGTGGCTCCCACTGAGTGCCAGGAACTGAGTTCTGCACACGTTTCCTGATTACAAATTGCCAGGAAAAGGCTAAACGTGTCCAACGACTCTCCGGCCTCCAAAATTGCAGTTCTCCATTTTTTCCCATGCTGTAGACATAACAGATGGAAGACGTTCACACAAGAAGCACACTCCGATTTTAATGGAAGTTCCCAAAATAAAATTGTTCAGAGAGCAGTACAATAATTCATAATTACCCCCAACAAACACTAAATGGCAGTAACTGACATAAAGGTGGGCTGAGGGTCCCACACAGCTGGCCAGAACTCCACCCTCTCTCCCACCTGAGAATAGGAATGGATGGCAGTGACATTCGGGTAGGGCTTTAGGGATTGCAAGTGACAGAATCCTACCTCAAACGGGGTTAAGCAAAACAAGAGCGTGAGTGTTTTGTGTATCAGAAAAGCTCAAGATCACTTTGATTGAAGCTCGACTAAGGTGACCAGGGAGCACCCACCCTGTCATCTCTCTCGGCTCAGGGTCCCTAGATGCATGGGGTCCATCTGAGGTGGGCTCTCCCACCACAGTGCCAAGGCAGCTGCCAGCCCCTCCGGGCTTACACTGATCCTCAGCCACCTCTGAGGGAGGAGTGATTTTCTCTTCCCCACGGTGTCTATAAATGGCCCCAAACAGAGCCCTGTCAACTCAAGGCCGCCTGCACTGTGACCAGGGAGATGCCCTCTTCTGATTAATTTTCTGTCACATGCACTGAGGAGCTGGGGCATGATGGGCCAGCTCTACCCAAACCCAGGACTGAGAGTAGGGAGTGGAGTTTCGCAAAAGAAGGTCCAGGAGCTGTCACCAGGAGAAGAGGAACCAATACCCGGCAGGGCAGGCAAGACCATGGATGGCCCCTGTGAGGTTCTTGAGGCTGCTGTAGCACACAGTCACAGATCAATGCTTCAAACAACATAAATGTATTAATGTACAGTTCTGGAGTCGAAGCGCTAGAAGCAATGTGTCAGTTGGGCTGGTCCCTTCTGGAAGCTCTAAGGGAGAATCTGTTTCCTTGAACTTTCCAGCTTCTAAAGGCCACCTGCATTCCTTGGCTCTTGGCCCCATCCTCCCTCTTCAAAGCCAGCAGAACATGACATCTTCCGGTCTCTATTCCTTTCTGTCTCTGTCTGTCTCTGACCCTGTTTCTATATGTGTGTGAGTCTCTCTCTCATCTGTCTCTCTCTTTCTTTCTCTCCCTCTCTCTTTCTGATCCTCCTGCCCCTAGCTTATAAGGACCCTTGGCATTACATTAGGACCACTTGGGTAATCCCATCTCAAGGTCTTTAATTGAATCATGGCTGCAAAATCCTTTTTGCTGTGTAAACATCTTCACAGGGCTATTATTCTATCCACCACGTCCCAGTGATAATTAGCCTCACCTCCATCTGCATATGCTTATGGCAAAGTCCTAACTCTCACCTACTGCAAGTTATTCGTCCCTGCCTCGGAGGGCTGTCTGATAGGTCAGACCCCCGCAGTGCAGAAGTCTACCCCTGACCTTTGACCTACACACGCAGGGTCCAGCACTTGGTCTGGTAGCAGACAGAGAACCTTCCCCAGAAAGCCCCAGGGGTTGCAGGGTCAGAGGCCTAGTGACCAGACCCCAGGGGAACTGTGTTCTTTCAGGTCACTGTCCCAGCTCTCCAGGAAGTCACAGGAAAGTAAAATCATGGAGAAGAATCCCTGGGCAGAGGAGAGAACTCCACTTGCCTCCTCACTTCCACTTGCATGGGGTCTTGGGGCAGAATTCCAAGTCCCATACAGAGTCTTAAGATTTATTTTTAGGCCGGGTGTGGTGGCTCACACCTGTAATCTCAACACTTTGGGAAGCCAAGGCAGGCGGATCATTTGAGGTCAGGAGTTCAAGACCAGCCTGACCGACATGGTAAAACCCTGTCTCTACTAAAAATACAAGAATTAGCCGGGCATGGTGGCACACACTTGTAACACCAGCTACTCAGGAGGCTGAGGCAGGAGAATCACTTGAACCTGAGAGGCGGAGGTTGCAGTGAGCTCAGATTGTGCCATTGCTCTCCAGCCTGGGCAACAGAGCAAGACTCCGACTAAAGAAAAAAAATATATTTTTTGGTTGGGCGCAGTGGCTCACACCTGTAATCCCAACACTTTGGAAGGATGAGGCAGAAGGATCACTTGAGCCAAGAAGTTCAAAAGCAGCCTAGGGACTGAGCACGGTGGCTCACGCCTGAAATCCCAGCACTTTGGGAGGCCAAGGTGGGCGGATCACAAGGTCAGGAGATGAGGCCATCCCAGCTAACATGGTGAAACCCCGTCTCTACTAAATACACAAAAAAAAATAGCCAGGTGTGGTGGCGGGTGCCTGTAGTCCCAGCTACTCAGGAGGCTGAGGCAGCAGAATGGCGTGAACCTGGGAGGTGGAGCTTGCAGTGAGCTGAGATCTGGCCACTGCACTCCAGCCTGGGTGACAGAGGGAGACTCCATTTTCAAAAAAAAGAAAAATTAACAAAACAAAAAACAGCAGCCTGGGCAACATAGGGAGACACCGTCTCTACCAAAAAAAAAAAAAAAGATGTATTGTTTTTAAAAAGGTAAACTATTTCTAATATGAAAGGAACAGTGAATCCTGACTCAGGTCACCCTTCCTAGAGTTGACATCAACAGGAGTGACTCCCTCTCCCCATTCCAAGAAACGTGGGATCGTAGGGTCAGCAGGATTCAGGCTTCCCACCCCTGGACAGTTTGGGCCTTGGTAAAGGTGCTATTGACAAGGGGCTGGGCCCTGCCAAACATGTCCCGGGATGGTCTCAGCTACCCCTAGGAAGAGGAGAGGAAGGGAAATGCTGCCCAAAGACAGTGCCCAGGAGGCGCGCTGCCCCCAGCCCAGCTGCCATGCTGCCCACCCCATAAAAGCCCAGGGCCTCGCTGAGTCCTGGTAAACTGGACTCCACGGGAACTGAGGCCTCACACAAGCTGAGTCCCCAGGCTTGGGCATGGCTCTTGCCCCTCCCCTTCTTCTCCCCTCCCCTCCTTCTCCCCTCCCCTCCTTC
>NW_016817546.1:145808-156089 GCF_001698545.2 Rhinopithecus bieti | reverse complement strand
CCCCTCCCCTCTCCTCCCCTCCTCCTCCCCTCTTTTTTTCTTCCTTCTTTCTTTTCTCTCTCTCTCTCTCTCTCTCTCTCTCTCTCTCTCTCTTTCCCCCTTTCTTTCTGACAGGGTCTCACTCAGTCACCCAGGCTGGAGTACAATTATGCAATCACAGCTCACTGCAGCCTCAACCTCCCAGGCTCAAGAGATCACCCTGCCTCAGCCTCCCGAGTAGCTGAGACCGCAGGCATGCACCGCCTTACCCAGCTAATTTTTTATTTTTTATTTTTTTGTAGAGACAGGGTTTTACTATGTTGCCCAGGCTGGTCTCGAACTCCTGGACGCAAGCCATCCTCCCACCTCGGCCTCCCAAAGTGTTGGGATTACAGGTGTGAGCCACTGCACCTGGCCTGGCCCTTGCTGTTTCTTTCCTTCAGGAGGAACAAGGGCCTTGTGGGACGGGGGCTTCCACTCCCCCAAGTGGAAACCTCAGCCCGGGCTTGGTCAGAGCTGGCTTATGAGCTGCAATCAGCCCAGTCCACCTGGCCAGAGACTTCGACGGCCCAGGCCATGCCAGCCTCGGGGGACCTGAAGGGAAGAGTTCAGCTCTGATACCTCTGGCTCCTGGAAGAGGAGATGGGCTCCTGCAGATGTGTGCCCTGGGATGGATTCTAGAGCCCAGGGTCCCCTGTCCAGGCCTGGACGAGATTTTTAAAAATTTTTCAATTAAGTCAGTGAGAGAGCTCAGAAGCCACCCCTGTGCGTGGCGTACAAGTCCGGGCCCTGCAGCAGCAACTCAGTTGGCAGGGGCCTCTCACTGGGCCCGCCAGCCACACCCTTGGACAGGCCAGGTTTTTCCTGAGTGGAAGCAGGGTTCAGGCCCTATGTGCCCTGCAGGACTGAGGAGTCCAGCAGGCTATCCGGGTCCCATAGAAAAGGTGGGGAATTCTGGCCAGCAGCCGGGGAGGGGACAAAAGAGGATGCTGAGAAGCTTTCAGGCATTTCTCCACCCTCCTGAGTCACACGGGAATGTCTGAGACCAGGAGGCAGGTCGGGGGACTGGGCGGGGGCGTGCTTTTTTGTAGCCTCTGCCAGGATCCCAGTGGGGGCAGGAGGAAAGACAGGCCCAGAGCTGGGCGAGGAGAGCTGGAGAGAGGCTGAGGAGGATACAGCTGCAGCCTCAAGCCCAGACACCACTTCCTCTCTCCCACCCCTCCCTCCTTTCCAGTGATGTGGTCCACCAAAGACCTCATCCTCGGGAAGCGCAGCCAGGTCCCACCCATGAGGGCAGGGGCCTGGGGCTCCCCATCTCCAGCTGAGCTCAGGGCAGCACGAGGCCTGGCCTCACCTCCTTCTGCTCTCCCACCTGTGGGGGCTGCTGCTCTCACCCGTGGCTTCTAGATGATAGCCTCCCACTTCATCCTATCCTTAACACGTCACACAAGCTGGGCATACAGCTGCGGCTTCATAAATGCCAGTTTCCCCTCCTCTACTGTACCACACAGAGATGATCCAGGTCCTCACTTTTCCTGGTAGGCTCATTGCAGGACATGGACAAATTAGAAACTATTTTATTTGTTTATTTTTATATTTATTTATTTTTGAGACAGAGTCTTGTTCGGTCGCCCAGGCTGGAGTGCAGTGGTGCCATCTTGGCTCACTGCAACCTCTGCCTCCCAGGTTCAAGCGATTCTCCTGCCACAGCCTAAAGGGATTACAAGTAGCTGGTATTACAGGCACCCGCCACCACACTTGGCTAATTTTTGTATTTTTAGTAGAGTGGGGTTTCTCCATGTTGGCCAGGTTGGTCTTGAACTCCTGAGCTCAAGTGATCTGCCCACCTCAGCCTCCCAAAGTGCTGAGATTACAGGTGTGAGCCACCATACCCAACTTACTTATTTATTTATTTATTTATAGATGGTGTCCCACTCTGTCACCCAGGCTGGAGTGCAGTGGTGTAATCTCAGCTCACTGCAACCTCCGCCTCCTCGGGTCAAGTGATTCTGCTGCCTCAGCCTCCCAAGTAGCTGGGATTACAGGCGCCTGCCACCATGCCCAGCTAATTTTTGTATTTTTAGTAGAGACGAAGTTTCACCACGTTGGTCAGGTTGGTCTTGAACTCCTGACCTCAAGTGATCCGCCTGCCTTGGCCTCCCAAAGTGCTGGGATTACAGGTGTGAGCCACCACACCCGGCCCAAATTAGGAACTAAATCATCAGCAAAAGCTGAGTCGTTCGCCCCTGGAAGAGGCAGCTGAGGACCAGCTGGGGCCACTTGACGTTGGGGGGGGGCCCTGCCCTGCTCCGCCCCAGGGAAGTGCTGCTGCAGACCCTGCCTGTGCCGCAGCCTGAGGCCGCCCTCAAACCCCTACTTCCAGCAGGATCCCCGCTGTCACTGAGATCCAGAACTTCCACTGCTTTCACATCATCCTTGTTTGCTATTTGGTGCTTTGGGCAAGCAGAGCTGTGTTTTGCCAGCTGCCGGCTGGCAGCTCAGCCCATCCTGCAGCTGGAGGCCCGAGCAGGGGGCCCAGGGAGCCCTTTGAAGTCCCTGTCTCAGTTGACAGCCCGCCCCTCTTGCCTCCCACCAGGGAATCCCACTGCCTCTGGTATGGACAAACACTCGCAAAGCTCAGAAAAGTGTAGCCACCTTTCCTGAAAATATTCAGCCCGGCCCAGCCCTGCTGGAAGCCACTGCACACGGTTCTTGGGGCTGAGACCATGGCTTTCTGCAAGCTGACATGGCCTTTGGGTGCTGCAATGGAGCCAGAAGACATCAGGGTGGCCTCAACCTAGAAGCCAGGTCCCGGCCACCTCTCACACAGGCTGGGCTAAGGGGAGGCTGCAGAGGAAGTTCAGTGGCAGCTGCTCCCTTTGCACCGGGGACTAGAGGTTGGACAGCTGGGATTAGTCAGAGGTTCCGAGTTGTGTCCTCCGCCAGCCCAACCATGGGGACCTTCTCCAAGTGGAAACCTCGGCCTGGGCTTAGCCAGAGCTGGCTTACGAGCTGAAATCAGCCCAATCCACCTGGCCGGAGACTTTGACGGCCCAGGCCACGCCAGCCTCATGGGGTCTGTGGGAAAATAAGTTCAGCTCAGAAATCTCTGGCTCCTGGAAAAGGAGGTAGGCGCCCTCCTGCCAGAGCCAGGTGATTTTAATTCAGCTACCCGGCAAACCTCCCTGGTCCCTGCTCTGTGCCAAACCCAGGGCAGGTGCCAAGATACAGAGATAGACAAAACTCAATCCCTACCCTAGAGGAATTCGCAGTCAGGTAAGATAATGGCCACACAGTGTGTCTGTGCCCGTGTGGCAGAGGCCCAGAGAAGCAGCCTGGGACTGAGCTGAGCTGATTGGCTTTGCAGGAAGTGGCGAAAGTGCTGTAAGAGGCCTGGCAGGCGGGGGACCAGGTCTCTGGCAGTGGGGGTTCTTTCTTTAGCAGTCCCCTTCTAGCACCCACAGAGTGCCAGGCCCTGGGAGGGTCAGCTCTGCACCTCAAAGCTGCTAAGTCTGTGGTCCAGGAGGCGGGTGGCCGCAGCTGCACCTGTCCGTCCCTCAGCCAGGGGAAGTGACTCGCCTCTGAGGCTCCTGCAGGCTGCCTCCCAGGGGTTGTGCAAGAAAGAGTTTGCAGGTTTTATGGCCAGTGAGGTCCGGCTCAGGCCTGAGGAGGGTGCAGGCCAAGCCGGCCGGTTCTAATTAGGGGACTGGGCTCCTTGCAGCAGCACAGGGGCCTGTGGGCTTTGCCAGCTTGTAGAGCAGCCAGAACTGTTTTGCACAGCGTCTCCCGGCAACGGGGGCCACTCCAGTGGGGAGCAGGGTACCCTGGGAGCTATTGTGGGCAGCAGCCAGCCACTCAGCCTGGGCTCACGCATGCGGTCCCCTCCAGGTACTTGCGCACTACCAGACTGACCTCGGGGGACACAGATCCCTACTAGAGCATGGGGCAAACTGCCCTCTCCCAGCCCGGGTCAGTGCTGCCAGAACCCAAAGGGACTGGGAACAGAGCTGGGTCTGTGCTTCCCCTCACCACCTCAGGTTGCCCTGAGTGAGCATTTTAAAACAAAAGGAGGCTGGGCACTGTGGCTCCCGCCTGTAATCCCAACACTTTGGGAGGCCGAGGCGGACGGATCACTTGAGGTCAAGAGTTTGAGACCAGCCTGGCCAACATGGTGAAATCCCGTCTCTACTAAATATACAAAAAATTAGCCGAGCGTGGTGGTGTGCGCCTGTAGTCCCAGCTACTCAGGAGGCTGAAAAACAATAATTGTTGAGGTGGAGGTTGACAAAGGGGGCGGAGGTTGCAGTGAGCCGAAATCGTGCCACTGCACTCCAGCCTGGGCAACAGAGCGAGACTCTGTTTCAAAATAAAATAAAATAAACCAAGAATGAGTACCGACGCCTAGTGTCTAGACAACGCGTAGCACACAGTAGATGCTCAAAGAATGCAGAGTGAATAACCAAGCTCAGTTCTTGGAAACCTTGCTGGCACACAGTAGGCTCACAATCCATGTGCTGAACACAAGAAGGAATGAAGTTTGTCTTCAGCCCCATGGAGTGAGTTCTAGAAAGCAGGTAGCCTGCTGCATTCACCTTGTGTCTGCAATGCCTACTACAGGACCCAGGACTCCCCGGGCCTGGCAGGACCCGCCACAGCAGAGGTTCCCGTCCTGGTTGGGGGGGCGGAGAGGAGGGAGGGAGGCCGGCAGGCGGCTGGTCAGACAGTGTGAGTCTGGCCTTTGAATGCTATTCCCGGCAGTTCCTCTGATTCACAGCTGTCCCAGGAACAGTCATGGCTGTGTCAATAAATATTGGTGACTCTTAATGACCTCTCCGTCTCGCAGGGCCGTGTGGGCCTTCCTGCCCCTCCAAAGACCCCGTCCAGGCTGTTGTTTTTCTAGCCAGCGTGTAGCGCTCCGTGCCAGTGAGAGGGCCTTGGGGACCGAATGGCCCCCGCAGGCTGATAACTCAGAAGGCATTTTCTGTCTCCTAGCTTCACGTGCTCCTTTCACCAGAACTCCCCAGACCTCCTGGGAATGACCCTGAGTGCAGAAGGATGGGCGAAAGCAGAGGCCCTGACTCGGAAAGAGCCAGAAGGGAGCCGCCACCTTGGTCCCCCCTGCCCTTCCCCCTACAACTCTGCCTGGGTGTCCTGTCCCTTCTCCACGCTAGAAAAGGATGTCGCATCTCATGCCGACACAACATGCCAGGCAATGATAAACTGCCTTTACCTCCTTCCACACTTTCACACTTTCCACCGTTTAGGCCGAGTGAGACTTTGAATTAAAACTCAACTGCAGCACGGCTGGGCACAGTGGCTCATGCCTGTGATCCCAGCACTTTGGGAGGCTGAGACGGGTGGATCACCTGAGGCCAGGAGTTTGAGACCAGCCTGGCCAACATGGTAAAACTCCATCTACTAAAAATACAAAAATTAGACAGGCATGGTGATGCATGCTTGTAATCCCAGCTATTTGGGAGGCTGAAATGGGAGGACCGCTTGAACCTAGGAGGTGGAGGTTGCAGTGAACCGAGATGGGGCCACTGCACTCCAGCCTGGGTGACAGAGTAAGACTCCATCTCAAAAAAAAAAAAAAAAAAAAAAACCTCAACTGTAGCCCTCTTTACTGGACGACAGATTTTATCATGAAAGCAAAGAACGGTTATGAGCACATAGGATTTGTGTCATCTCCTCAATTCTACTTCAAAGAATATGTTATACATCAAGCACTCTGGGGTGGTGGGGAGGCCACAAAACCCAAGACAGATTTGATTCTGCTCTCAAGAGCTTGCAGTCCAGAGGGAAGGCAGGTGGTGCAGGAAGCCGCTGTACACAGGGGACTGCAGGTCCTCGGCGAGGGGTGTGGGTGCTGCAGGGGGACTCACGGGGACTAAAAGGGACGTCCGACCAAATGCAATGTGTGATTCTTTTGGGGTTTTGTGTTTTTTTTTTTTTTCGGGCTTTTTTGAGACGGAATCTCCCTCTGTCACCCAGGCTGGAGTGTAGTGGCACGATCTCAGCTCACTGCAACTGGTTCAAGTGATTCTCTTGCCTCAGCCTCCTGAGTAGCTGGGACTATAAGTGTGCACCACCATGCCTGGCTAATTCTTGTATTTTTTATTTTTTTAGACGGAGTTTCACTCTTGTTGCCCAGGCTGGAGTGCAATGGCGCAATCTCGGCTCACCGCAACCTCCGCCTCCAGGGTTCAAGCGATTCTGCTGCGACAGCCTCCCTAGTAGCTGGAATTACAGGTGTGTGCCACCACACCCAGCTAATTTTCTATTTTTAATAGAGACAGGTTTTCTCCATGTTGGTCAGGCTGGTCTCAAACTCCCGACCTCAGGTGATCCACCCACCTTGGCCGCCCAGGGTGCTGGGATTACAGGTGTGAGCCACTGTGCTCGGCCACTTTTTGTATTTTTAGTAGAGATGGGATTTCACCATGTTGGCCAGGGTGGTCTCAAACTCCTGGCCTCAAGTGATCTATCCACCTCGGCCTCCCAAAGTGCTGGCATTACAGGCGTGAGCCACCGTGCCTGGCCCCAGTGTGTGATTCTTGACTGGAACTTGCTTTAAAGCAAAAGAAGCAGCTGCTTTCAGGGTGTTTTGGAGAATTTAATGATGGATTGCATGTTACATAATATCCCCTGCATCAAAGCTAAATTCCTGAGCATGGAAATGGACTTTTGGCCATGCGGGAGACTGTCCTTGATTTTGGAAGGTACCTGCTGAAATATTGAGAAGGGCAGTGTCATTGTGTCTGTAACTGACTTTTGAATATTTCGGTGGTCTTCCAGGAGGCAGACTCCTGCGGGCTGAGTGGGAAGTAGCCTAGCAAAGCAAGGAGAAGAGCGTGCATAGGACCGAGGGTGGCCCAGCAGGGGCCCACACCCAGGAACCACTGCTGGAGATGAGGTTGGGGACAGGGCCAGGTTGTGGCAGGGAGTAATCAAGCGACAAGGAAGGCACGCTTGGACCTGGAGGGTGGCCATGGGCATGGAGAGAGTTGGGAGGTATTTGGGAGGTTGAATCTGCGGGAGCAGCCAGGATGTGGGGAGAGAGGGTATGGGATGGGAGAGAACTCATGCTGTCTGGCAGGAGAACCAGGAGAAGGAAGGTGCCACTCACAGAAGTGGGAGACCCAGGGAGCAACAGGGTTGGAGCGGGAGAAGGTCAAGGGCTCAGTTCCAGACATGCTGGGGCTGTGGGGCATCTCCAATGGGGTACCAGGAATTTGAAGGTGTGTTTGCCCAAATAACCATGGAACCAGTACACTGTCCTCAGGCATGGGTGTTGAGGACATCTTGTGGCCATGCCAGCCAGGCGTGGTGGATGCCGCAGAGGTGGGGCCAGGTGAGGACAGCCAGTTGTGCCTTGCTCATCCTGCATTTGTTTTGCAGGCTCCTCTCTGTCTGCCTTAGAGGAACGGATCAAGACTCTTCACCCCACAGGCCCTTGACATGAGTCAGGATTCAGAGCTGCCCCCTGTGGCCACCCACCTCCTGTCACAGGCTGGAAAGGAGCTGATTGTCCAGAACTCAGCTGAAAGGAGGCCACACATTTCAGCCTGGGTTTCTATGTCCCCTTGTGTCTTGTTTATTTATCACTGGGGCAATCTTGGTCCGTGGGAGTGGGATGGGCCACCCTCGTGAATGTTGGGTGTCTGGTCCCATACCAGCCCCTGCAGGCAAAGACTGTTCTGCCATCGTGCAGCCATTTAGCACATAATTGTTGAGCTCCTGCTGTGTACTAGGCATCGTTCTAGATGCTGGGAAGATAGCAGAAATAAAAGTCCAGTCTATAGGAATAATAACTTCTCATTGTCGTAAATAATTATTGTGTAAAGATGTACAACATACGTGATGATCATGCCTACCATTTATTGAGCACTTAGTATACACCAGACACTGTGCTGAGTGCCCCATTCCCCTGTAATCTTCATAACCACCTATGTTTAGTATTAATATTACCATTTGACAGATGGGACAAGGGCTCGAGAAGGAAGGTAAGTGGCCACCCAAGATCACAGCTTATAAGTCAGGGTCAGGGTTTGAACTCAGACCTGGGGCCTGTACTTCCAAACTGTCAGCCTGCAACTTGCCAGGGCCCAGCTTGCCCTTTGGTGGGTAGGGGTGATTGAGTTGGAGGCCCCATCCTGTTCAGGTCCAGCTCTGAACCTCACAGGCCTGGCCTGACACCTCCACTACTCTGTGTCGTCCCCATCCTGGACCCCTCCTTGCATCTGGTTCTGACCCCAGATTCCTGCTTTCATGCTGAGCTTGGCCTACCCAGCCCATCTCACTCAGCAGCTAACCCACCCAGGGGAATGGCTGGAGAGAGGGAACACTGGCCAAGGGACCAGCTCGGGCTAGTGCTGGCAGTGTAGTTGCCAGACGTTGTACAGGACATACACTAAGAAGTTGTTTGTGGGCTGGTTGCAGTGGCTCACGCCTGTAATCCCAGCATTTTGGGAGGCCAAGGTGGGCGGATCACTTGAAGTCAGGAGTCTGAGAAGAGCCAGACCAACATGGGGAAACCACATTTCTACTAACAATACAAAAAATTAGCCAGGTGTGGTGGTGCATACTTGTAGTCCCAGCTACTCGGGAGGCTGAGGCAGAATAATTACTTGAACCCTGGAGGCGGGGGTTCCAGTGAGCTGAGATTGCGCCACTGCACTCCAGCCTGGGTGACAGAAGGAGACTCTATCTCAAAAAAAAAAAAAAAAAAAAAAAAAAAAAAAAAAGTTATTTATGGATTATCTGAAATTCAAATGTAACTGAGTGACCTGTCTACTTGCTAAATCTAGCTACCTAAGGGGTGGGGGTGCAGAACACTGTGAGGGGATTTCAGCTAGGAAGGGGCATAAGAAGGGGGTTTGGATGAAATGCTCCAGGAAGAGTGTCCTCAGATATTCAATAATCTTTCATTCCTTCCTTGTAGACATTCAGGTGCGAGCTTCCTGTCTCCTGATCATTTTCACTCAACCAACATGTGCTTATGTGCTTAACTAGAATGCTGCGCTTAGAGTCACTATTTACATATCTTCCTGATGAGGCCCGTCTGTTCCTGCACCTGCTGTCACCCAACAACCATCACCACCAACTCCAGCAGCCCTCTTAAGTTTCCAGGGCCTGTTTCTTTCGCCAAGAATATTCTTGCTCCCCACTCTGCCTTTCTCCTGGGAGCCCTCCCGCACCCCCAGCCCATCTGTTGCACCCTGAACTTCCTGTCATCACACGGACTACACTCTATGGTAGTGTAGTCACCATAGAATCACTTGAGCTCAGGAGTTCGAGACAAGCCTGGGCAACATGGTGAAACCCCGTCTCTACCAAAAATACAAAAATTAGCTAGGCATTGTGGTGCACGTCGGTGGTCCCAGCTGCTTGAGAAGCTGAGGCAGGAGGATTGCTTGAGCCCAGGGGGTGGAGGTTGCAGTGAGTCAAGATTGCGCCACGGCACTCCAGCCTGTGTGATACAGTGACACTCCATCTCAAATAAATAAATAAAGTAAAAGAACTAGTTCCAGCTGGGCGCAGTGGCTCACGTCTGTAATCCTAGCACTTTGGGAGGCCAAGGTAGGCGGATCACGAGGTCAGGAGTTCGAGACCAGCTTGGCCAATATGGTGAAACCCTGTCTCTATTAAAAATACAAACATTAGCCGGGCGTGGTGGTGCGTGCCTGTAGTCCCAGCTACTCGACAGGCTGAGGCAGAAGAACTGCTTGAACTTGGGAGGAGGAGGTTGCAGTGAGCCAAGATCATGCCACTGAACTCCAGCCTGGGCGACAGAGCGAAATTTTGTCTCAAAACAAAACAAAACAAAATAAAACTAGCTTCCACCTCAACTCAGACACACATGCCGCCTTTCCAAAGGGCTCCAGCCACAGGGCCATCACTGCGCTGACATCGTGGAGCCCTGTCTCTGTGGTAAGAATTTTCACATCCATGGCCACATTCTGTGCTGTGCTGGGTAAATGCTGAACAACCAGCTATCTGGAGGGCAGGGTGGGATGGGGGAGAGTACGCATACATATGTGAACATAGAGAGTATAAATCCTACCACAAATAAGTGCTTGATTACTACCCGGCCCAACAACCAACAAAAGAAATAGCTCATAGCTTTTTTTTTTTTTTTTTTGAGATGGAGTCGCCCAGGCTGGGGTGCAATGGCACGATCTCAGCTCACTGCAACCTCCACCTCCTCCCGGGTTCAAGTGATTCTCCTGCCTCAGCCTCCTGAGTAGCTGTGATGACAGGCGCCCAACACCACACCCGGCTAATTTTTGTATTTTTAGT
>NW_016817546.1:74017-145718 GCF_001698545.2 Rhinopithecus bieti | reverse complement strand
TTTTTTTTTTTTTTTGAGATGGAGTCGCCCAGGCTGGGGTGCAATGGCACGATCTCAGCTCACTGCAACCTCCACCTCCTCCCGGGTTCAAGTGATTCTCCTGCCTCAGCCTCCTGAGTAGCTGTGATGACAGGCGCCCAACACCACACCCGGCTAATTTTTGTATTTTTAGTAGAGACAGAGTTTCACCATGTTGGTCAGGCTGGTCTCAAACTCCTGACCTCATGATCCACCCACCTCGGCCTCCCAAAGTTCTGGGATTACAGGCGTGAGCCACCATGCCTGGCCCAGAAATAGCTCATAGTATTGATGAACGAGTGTGGTTCTAATATGAGGGTTGATTGGCATTTTCATTTCTGTCAATGAGTAAGAAACAGTGAAACAAAAAAAGACATTCGGCAGGCCCTTTAAATCTGTGGATTTCACATTCATGGATTCAACCAACCATGGGTCTAAAATATTCATTCAAAAAAAATGGATGGTTGTATCAACACCAAACATGTAGAGACTTCTTATTTTTGTCATTATTTCCTAAACAATACAGTATAACAACTATTTACACAGCATTTACGTATTAGGTATTATAAGTAATGTAAAAATGATTTAAGATATACGAGAGGATATGTGTAGGTTATATGCAACTACTACACCAATTTATATAAGGGATTTGAGCATTCGTGGATTTTGGTACCCAAGGGAGGGTCCTGAAACTAATGGGTCCAGATGGGACAACAAGGGCTCAGAGAAGGAACGTAAGCGGCTGCCCAAGATTGAAGCTTATAAATGTCAGGATCTGAGGTTGGGAGTTCAAGACCAGCCTGACCAACATGGAGAAACCCCGTCTCTACTAAAAATACAAAATTAAACAGGCGTGGTGGTGCGTGCCTGTAATCCCAGCTACTTGGGAGGCTGAGGCAAGAGAATTTCTTGAACCCGGGAGGCGGAGGTTGCAGTCAGCCTAGATCGTGCCACTGTACTTCAGCCTGGTGACAGAGTAAGACTCCGTCTCAAAAAAAAAAAAAAAAATGTCAGGGTGAGGGTTTGAACTCACACCTGGAGCCTGTGCTTTCAAACTCTCGGCCTGCAGCTTGCCAGGCCCCAGCTTGCCCTTTGGTGGGTGAGAGTGATAGAGTTGGAGGCCCTATCCTATTCAGGTCCAGCTCTGAACCTCACAGGCCTGGCCTAACACCTCCAATGCTCTGTGTCCTCCCCATCCTGGGCTCCTCCTTCCACCCTGGGTGGCTGGGTCTGGTATACCAAGGGACAACTATGTATTGGAACTTTACTTTTTTTTTTTTTTTTGCTAAATTGGATAACAGCTTTGAATACTGGGAGAATATTTCCTTATTTTTTTGTACTATTCGCAATGTTATTGCTAGAAGTATAATTCACTTTCAAGTTTAATTTGCTATATTAACTTTTTTTTTTGGAGTCTCACACTGTGGCCCAAGCTGGAGTGCAGTGGTGCAATCTTGGCTCAGTGCAACCTCCACCTTCTGAGTTCAAGTGATTCTCCTGCCTCAGCCTCCCAAGTAGCTGGGGTTATAGGTATGCGACACCAAGCCCAGCTAATTTTTGTATTTTTAGTAGAGACACGGTTTCATTGTGTTGGCCAGGCTGGTCTTGAACTCCTGACCTCAGGTGATCTGCCCGCCTCAGCCTCCCAACCGCTGAGATTACAGGTGTGAGCTCCCGTGCCCAGCCAATGTTAACATGTTCTCCATTGCTTTCTTCAATCTAGAAAATCAACAAACGAGTGAAGAAAGCCCTGACTGAAAGCATTTGTCCGTTTCTGTGGTATAAATACTCCCAGCAGTTGATTTCGAGGTCCCAGTGTGACATTGTTGAATGTGGAGTTGGGAAGAGGTGTTCAGTAGCCACCACTACTAGTATTTCCGCCAGGCAGAGACCATGGATATAAACAACCTCAGGGCACAGGTAAAATGTAGTAAAATAATTAGGAAGCCAGGAGTCTTGAGTCTTTAGAGTTTTGTTTTTAGTATAATTTATTTAATCGTAAGTGTATAGAACTTAATTGTTAATGATGGCTGTATTTACAAACTGGCTCCAGCGATTTCTGAAAATCATCAATCAACCCTTGTACTTGAGTCAGTACAAGTCGCTTATCCTGGGCAGCCGCTTACCTTCCTTCTCTGAGCCCTTGTTGTCCCATCTGGACCCATTAGTTTCAGGACCCTCCCTTGGGTACTATGCCGGTGAACTCATTTCCCTGCAACTCTACAGGAAAGGTCTTACTAACTCGATTTTACAGTTCAGGAAGCTGAGGCTCAAAGGCCACACAGCAAGGCAGGAGGGCTTAATGTTGAGGTGACTGGAGTCCTGCACAAGTTACTTGAGTTGGGTAGGGTGAGCAGAAACTGAACCACAAGTGTGTTTAGGGATTTGTGGTGTCAGGAAACACTTAAACCAGTCTGGTCTGGCCTCCAGATAGCACAGTCCCTGCATGTATAATCCACCAGAATAAAGTTGCAACAGTCGACCTGCAAAAGAAGATAACACAGTGGCAGAAATCCCTTTGACCAGGACACTACCACACTACCACAACACCACACTACCACAACTCCACACCACCACACCACCACACCACCACACCACCACACTACAACAATACCACACTACCGCACCACCACACCACACTACCACACCACCACACCACACTACCACAACACAACACCACAACACCACAACGCAACACCACAACACAACGCCACACTACCACACCACCACACCACGCTACCACAACACAACACCACACTACCACACCACCACACCACCACACTACCACAACACACCACCACACCACCACACCACCACACTACACCACAACGCAAAACCACAACACCACAATGCCACACTACCACACCATGCTACCACAACACAACACCACCCTACCACAACACCACAACACCACACTGCCACAACACCACACCACCACAACACCACAACACCACACCACCACAACACCACACTACAATACCACACTACCGCACCACCACACCACACTACCACACCACCACACCACACTACCACACCACAACACCACAACGCAACACCACAACACCACACTACCACAACATCACACCACGCTACCACAACACAACACAACACCACACTACCACAACACCACACTACCACAACACCACACCACGACACCACCACACAATACCACACTACCGCACCACCACACCACACTACCACACCACCACACCACACTACCACAACACAACACGCTACCACAACACAACACAACACTACCACAACACCACAACACCACAACACACTACCACACCACACCACCACACCACCACACAACAATACCACACTACTGCACCACCACACCACACTACCACACCACCACACCACACTACCACAACACAACACCACAACACAATGCAACACAACACAACACCACACTACCACAACACCACAACACCACACTACGATACCACACTACTGCACCACCACACCACACTACCACAACACCACACCACACTACCACAACACCACACCACCACACCACCACGACACCACACTACAACAATACCACACTACCGCACCACCACACCACACTACCACACCACCACACCACACAACCACAACACAACACCACAACACAACGCAACACCACAACACCACACCACCACACCACCACACTACGATACCACACTACCGCACCACCACACCACACTACCACATCACACCACGCTACCACAACACAACACAACACCACACTACCACACCACCACACCACCACACCACCACACCACGACACCACCACACAATACCACACTACCGCACCACCACACCACACTACCACACCACCACACCACACTACCACAACACAACACCACAACACAACACCGCAACACCACAACACCACACTACCACAACACCACAACACCACACTACGATACCACACTACTGCACCACCACACCACACTACCACAACACCACACCACACTACCACAACACCACACCACCACACCACCACGACACCACACTACAACAATACCACACTACCGCACCACCACACCACACTACCACACCACCACACCACACAACCACAACACAACACCACAACACAACACAACACCACAACACCACACCACCACACCACCACACTACGATACCACACTACCGCACCACCACACCACACTACCACACCACCACACCACACTACCACAACACAACACCACAACACAACAACGCAACACCACAACACCACACTACCACAACACCACAACACCACACTACGATACCACACTACTGCACCACCACACCACACTACCACAACACCACACCACACTACCACAACACCACACCACCACACCACCACGACACCACACTACAACAATACCACACTACCGCACCACCACACCACACTACCACACCACCACACCACACAACCACAACACAACACCACAACACAACACAACACCACAACACCACACCACCACACCACCACACTACGATACCACACTACCGCACCACCACACCACACTACCACACCACCACACCACACTACCACAACACAACACCACAACACGACAACGCAACACCACAACACCACACTATCACAACACCACAACACCACACTACGATACCACACTACCGCACCACCACACCACACTACCACACCACAACGCCACACTACCACACCACCACACCACAACACCACAACGCAACACCACAACACCACACTACCACAACACCACACCACCACACTACAATACCACACTACTGCACCACCACACCACACTACCACAACACCACACCACACTACCACAACACAACACCACAACACAATGCAACACAACACAACACCACACTACCACAACACCACAACACCACACTACGATACCACACTACTGCACCACCACACCACACTACCACAACACCACACCACACTACCACAACACAACACCACAACACCACCACGCAACACCACAACACCACACTACCACAACACCACAACACCACACTACGATACCACACTACTGCACCACCACACCACACTACCACAACACCACACCACACTACCACAACACAACACCACAACACCACAACGCAACACCACAACACCACACTACCACAACACCACAACACCACACTACCACACCACACTACCACACTACCACAATACCACAACACCACACTACCACACCACACTACCACAACACAGTACCACAACACCACACTACCACACCACACTACCACAACACCACAACACCACAACACCACACTACCACACCACACCATAACACCACACTACCACAACACCACAACACCACAACACCACACTACCACACCACAATACCACACTACCACAACACCACACTACCACAACAGCACACTACCACACTACCACACCACCGCAACACAATGTAGGAGGGACCTGCCCACCTCTCTCTTTCTTTTCTTTTCTTTTTTTTTTTCTCTTTGAGACAGAGTTTCGCTCTTGTCGCCCAGGCTGGAGTGCAATGGCATGATCTCGGCTCACTGCAACCTCCACCTCCTGGGTTCAAGCGATTCTCCTGTCTCAGCCTCCCAAGTAGCTGGTATTATAGACATGCACCACCACACCCGGCTAATTTTGTATTTGTAGTAGAGACGGGGTTTCACCATGTTGGTCAGGCTGGTCTTGAACTCCCAACCTCAGGTGATCTACCCGTCTTGGCCTCTCAAAGTTCTGAGATTACAGACGTGAGCCACCGCACCCAGCCTTTTCTTTTCTTTTTGAGACAGGGTCTTCCCCTGTTGCCCAGGCTGGAGTACAGTGGTGCCATCTCAGCTCACTGCAATCTCTGCCTCCCAGGCTCAAGTGATCCTCCTACCTCACTTCCCAAGTAGCCTGGACAACAGGCAAACTACGGCTTGGCTCTGTGTCCCCACCCAAATCTCATCTTGTAACTCCTACGATTCCCACGTGTTGTGGGAGAGACCGGGTGGGAGGTGATTGGATCATGGGGCAGGTCTTTCTTGTGCTATTCTCGTGATGGTGGATGGGTCTCATGAGATCTGATGGTTTTAAAAAGAGGAGTTCCCCTACACAAGTATTGTCTTTTTGCCTGCCGCCATCCACGTGAGATAAGACATGCCTTCTGCCTTGACTTCTGCCATGACTGTGAGGCCTCCCCAGCCACGTGGAACTAGAAGTCCAATTAAACCTCTTTCTTCTGTAAATTGCCCAGTCTTGGGTAAGTCTTTATCAGAGGCATGAAAATGGACTAATACAACTTCTAATATTAAACATTAAAATAGGCCGGGCACGGTGACTCACACCTATAATCCCAGCACTTTGGAAGACCGAGGTGGGTGGATCACAAGGTTAGGAGTTCAAGACCAGCCTGGTCAACATGGTGAAACCTCATCTCTACTAAAAATACAAAAATTAGCCAGGTGTGGTGGTGCACGCATGTAATCCCAACTACTCAGGAGACTGAAGCACGAGAATCGCTTGAACTCGGGAGGTGGAGGTTGCAGTGAGCCGAGATCATGCCACTGTACTCCAGCCTGGGTGACAAAGCAAAACTCTCAAAAAAAAAAAAAAGGCAGGGTGGGAGGGGTGGCTTAGGCCTTCACCTTGGCAAGCAGCCAGCTTGTGGGTTCAGCCATCAATTCTGGGGCACCTTGGTGTCTGAGACCTCCTTAAACCATTAACAATGGTCTTTAAAGTACCATCTCAACCTAAAATAAACGTCTAATGGATTCAAGGAGACATTGCTAAACAAGGTCCTCTTACATTCCAACACACCAGCCCGGTCAGGAGACCAGGTCTGCAAAACGTTGTTCTCCTCCCCAGTGGGGCTGGGGCTTTAGACGTGAGAGAGACGGCAACAAAGTCTGGGGCGGCGGGTGAGGGATGGGGTGACCAAAAAAAGTACGTATTCCGCACACAGTGGATGTTTAGCAGATGTTTTTCGGATAGACTTAAGTTTTAGACAATGAAACAAAAATAATTCTTCCCATCATCACAAAATAAAAATGTGACCACATCCCTATGCCGCGTCCCCTTGGGGCTTGGGAAGAGTGTCTGTCCCATAAATCCTCCAATAGGCCTTTTGTGTGCCAGGCACCATGCTGGACACTGGAGCACACTTACAAGGGCAGCTCCTGGGCGCCTGCTCCTGCTCTGGTCCCCAGCCCAGCCCCGCACCAGCCCTGTCCTCACCCTGACCCAGCAGGGAGGGCCCTGCTGGCCTGACCTGTTTTGCCTTCTAAGTGGAAACAAGCCGCTGAGCTGCAAGGGAAAGTCAGCTCTGGGCAGAGCCCAGTGACTCTCGGCTCATACTCACCTCTGACCAAGAAAGAAACACAGCTGTGGTTATCAGAAAGCTGCTAGAGCTCAGGATGGTGGGGGTGGGGCGGAGGCTGGGAGGAGGAGGGCGGGTGGAGGGGGAATAGAGAAGTTCTGAATCACAGAATCTTATTCATGGGGACAGATGTGGCCACAAGCTGGGACGGGACTGGGGTGGGGACGGGGAGTCTTATCCCCACAGGGTGCATGGCATTTCTTAGGAAGAGCAGAGAGCCCCTGAGCCTGGGAAGGGTGAGCTGGCCTGGCCTATGGGGGTGAATGAGTCGCTGGCCCTGCAGGGTCACTTGAGTGCTGCCAACAGATTCCCAGGGGCCCAGGGCGGCCAGCTCTGGCAGAGCCTGGTGGCAAGTACCCCACCTGAGCAGGGCGAGACCGGGCAGGGCCCGGCAGGCCCTGGCCCCACCAAACCTCCGGGGCCAGATCTGCTGCTGATTGGCCAACCCATGGAACCGAAACGGAAAATCCCCCACCCGTGGCCAACAACTGCCAAAACCACTTGAAAGAGGCAAAAGTCTCTCACGGGTTAGAGGCTTCCGATGTTGCAAAGGTCAGGATTCATTCGCACATGGTAGCTCAGAGGTCCCTGGAAAAGGAGGCAAGAGGCAGGACCAGGGCCCGGAGGCTGGACTGGAGAAATTGGGCCTGGGATCAATGAGGGGCAGCGTTCTGCTGGAGGATGGTGAGGTGATGGGCTTACCCTGGCCCGAGATCCTGGGCAGGGAGCAGCTCTCACCCCACAGGCCTGGGCCAGCCGCCCAACGCTTCCCAGAGCTGCAGGGAACTTCCAGGGAACTGAGACCTCCAAGCCCAGAGAGAATGCCTCCAAAATTCCTTGGGATTTTTCTTCCCCAGTCAAAAGCCTATCTATTTATAGATGTGGAAATATGCGTGGAGAAAGGACTGGAAGGAAATACATGAAATGTTAACATGTTTTTCTTCTTCTCCTTATTCATATTGTTTTACAAAAAATAAACATGACTTTCAAGATAAGAAAAAAGATATTTTTAAAGTATAATTAATCTTGATATGTTATTCATGTTGTTAGAGAAAAGTGGAAAGTTGAACTTAACCATAGTGCTATTAACCACGAACATTTGGCTCTTTTTTCTTTTCTTTTTTTATTTTTTCGAGACAGGGTCTCACTCTGTCACCCAGTCTGGAGTGCACTGGTGCAGTCTTGGCTCATTGCAACCTCCGCCTCCTAGGCCCAAATGATCCACCTGCCTTGGCCTCCCAAAGTGCTGGGATAACATGCGTGAGTGACTTTGCCTGGCCTGCTGTGTTTTCTTTTGCAATTTCTCCTATGCAGACATTTGGGTGTAAGGTGGTTGTTCACGCTGTATTTTATTTTAGTTTTGAGACAGGGTCTCGCTTTGTCACCCAGGCTGGAGTGCAGTGGCACAATCACCCTCAAGCAGTCCTCCCACCTCAACCTCCTGAGTAGCTGGGACTACAAGCACATGCCACTACACCCAGCTGACTTTTGTATGTGAGACGGTGTCTCCCTATGTTGCCCAGGCTGATCTCGAACTCCTGGGCTCAAGCAATGCTCCAGCCTTGACCTCTCCAAGTGCTGGAATTTATAGGCATCAGCCACTGTGCCCAGCCTCATGCTATATTTTACATTATTACAAAACTTTATATGTTACCAGAAGGGCATCATAACCATCTTTTAAAATATCTATCTAAGCCATGTGCGGTGGCTCACACCTGTAATTCCAACACTTTAGGAGGCCAAGGTGCGTGGATCACTTGAGGTCAGGAATTTGAGACCAGCCTGGCCAACATGGAAAAACTCTGTCTCTACTAAAAATACAAAAATTAGCTGGTTGTAGTGACACATGCCTGTAATCCCAGCTACTCGGGAGGCTGAGGCATAAGAATCACTGGAACAAGGGAGGTGGAGGCTGCAGTGAGCCGAAATTGCAACACTGCACTCCAACCTGGGCAACAGAGACTCTGTTTAAAAAGAAAAAAAGAACTCTAGTATTTATTCAGTAGATAACACCATTATTCATTTAGCCATTCTCCCATTTGAAGGTATACCTGTAGGTAGATAGTTTCCTGTTCTTCGCTATTATGAATAATACTGTTGTGAACATCTTTATGTGGAATATTCTTTCTTTTTTTTTTTTTTTGAGATAGGGTCTCGCTCTGTTGCCCAGGCTGGAGTGCAGTGGCGTGATCTTGGCTCACTGCAACCTCCACCTCCTGAGTTCAAGCAATTATTCTGCTTCAGTCTCCCAAGTAGCTGGGATTACAGGCGCCTGCCACCTCGCCCTGCTAATTTTTTTATTTTTAGTAGAGATGGGGTTTTGCCCTGTTGGCCAGGCTGGTCTTGAACTCCTTTCCTCAAGCGATCTGTCTGCCTCGGCCTCCCAAAGTGCTGGGATGACAGGCATGAGTCACTGTGCTCGGCCATTCTTTCATCTTTTGAGATGATTGGATTCTCTTAAGTCAAATTCTCGTATTTCCAGATGTGGGATTACAGCATGAAAGGTTGTCACACACTAAGCAGGAGAGTGAACTTGAACCCAAGTTAGTCTAAGTCCAAAATCCCCATCTTTAATCCTGCCAAATGTTTTTGTTGGTGATGGTGGTAGTGGTGGGGTTTGTTGTTGTTTGTTTGTTTGTTTGTTTTTAAAACGGAATCTTGCTGTGTTGCCCAGGCTGGAGTGCAGTGGCCCAATCTCAGCTCACTGCAAACTCTGCCTCCCAGATTCAAGCAATTTTCCTGGCTCAGCCTCCCAAGTAGCTGGGATTACAGGCGCCAGTCACCACGCTCACCCAATTTTGTGTTTTTAGTAGAGATGGAGTTTCACCATGTTGGCCGGGCTGGTCTCAAACTCCTGTCCTTAGGTGATCCGCCCACCTCAACCTCCCAAAGTGCTAGGATTACAGGCGTGAGACACGGCGCCCAGCCCCAAATGTTATTATATTTAAAGAAAAATAGGAATGAGGCTTCACTGAGGACAGGGTAGGGGGTGGGGTCTCTCCTGCCCCCAACGTCCCACCCACACACATGGCTTTCACCATCAACAATAGTATTGACCTGGAGCCTAGCCTGGCCCCGTTGGACAGGAAGGTGAAGTCGTGAGAGACTCCCCAGTATAACTGAGAATCAAGATCTGTGCAAATGAGCAGCTTGGACCAGGCAGGAGAAACCCTGTGCATGGCTTCTCAAAGGAGATGAGGCCTAAACCACGTCTTCAAAGATGCGCAGGGCTTTGACAAGCTGGGTGAGGGAGGGCATGGGCCAGGGCAGGGGACACGGTGTCCTGGCTTGGCAGCGAGGCCACATCCAGAGCAACCTGGAAGGCAGAAAGCAGTGAGACACAGGTTGAGGGTGGGTGGGGACAGTGCCAGAAGGGCACATGCTTAACGTGTCCCCTGTGCATCCCCGGGGACATGAGACAAGATTCCCTCCCCCTTTACTGTTCAGTGATTTCAAAGTTTCTTGACCTTTCGTTCAGCTCACCTCTTGGTTGCCCCGCAAGTCTCCGGAGTACCTCATCTTTCCCACACCCATTTCCCACCCCACGCTCCCTGCGGCTCCCTCAGCCACAGCCTCCTTCCCACGCCCTCTCCAGTTTCCACTTTCCCGCAGTGACTCCGTCATCTGTCCCAACCCCAGGAAGGCCGCCATGCCCCGAGCGCAAACCCCAGGACCGCTATGTGTCCTGGCTGGACCAGAGAGGGAGCAGAACTCCCCCCCACACATGCACACTCACATTCGTACACACCACACATACACGCTCACACACACTCCTCCATCTTCACATGCTCACACTCACTCGCTCACATTCACACTCACTCTTCCAGTTGCTCAGAACAGCCATGCCCGTACTGACCCACACAGAGGAGCGGAGAAGGAGACACTGTTGGTCAACCCAGACCAGCTGGTTGGCAAAGGGCTGAGGGCCTGGCCAGAGGGGTAGCCACTGCCCCACTTCTAGGGTAAGGGCCCCGGGCATCCACCTCTCCCTGCGGCTGCAGACCCTGCCACAACTCTCGTCCCCTCCACAGGGGCAGGGTGGCTGCTTAGGAACGTAATCTGAGAAAAAAGACCCAGGTCCAAATCCCGGTTCCACCCTCTACCACCTTCTCCCAGACTGGATTCTGAACCTCAGTGTCCGCCTGTGCGGGTGTGGCGCCTCCATCACGGGAGTGCTGGACGACCACGTGACCTCATACATGCTAAGGGCTGGACATGCTAAGCACTGCGCAGGTCACACAGATGGAAAACGCCTCACCACTGGAAGAGCTTCAGTCGCCTCATTATTGGAGACCCTCAGACGTCTCGCTTCCGCATCCAGAGGCCTGAACAAAGTCTCGCGGAGTTGATTCTTGTTCCAGAGTTATCCACACAACAATTCCATTTACTAAGAAAAGTGCCCTTAGGGAAATAGCTGTCACCCTAGCTCTCCACCCAACCCCATCACCACCAGGACAGCCTCCGGGGCCCCGGGAACCCAGGAACCTGCAGCTGCTATCTGTACCCTGCAGACATAGAAGCCCAAACCCAGCGGCCGAGGAGGTTCTGCTCCGCTTCCTGCCAGTCACAGACACACCCAGACACTCATCCCCAAACTGGGGCAGCTTCCTAGGACCCCTCACCTCCCCCACCCCACCACCTACCAGCCTTGGTCGACTTCCTGCCGCCCGGGTCGTTGAATAACGTTTGTCACCTGGTGGTGACTCTCTTGCTCTGGTTCTTTGATGGAGGGACTTTGGTGCTTTCCCTCTTCCCATCAGCATCTCTCTCCCCAGCTCTCAGGGTCATCTTTCCCACTAAGCCCACTCCCTTCAATCTAGGAGCAGAGCCAGCCCCACCCTCCCTGGCACCCCTGTCTGTACAGTGTCTTCCTAGGAACCCTCCTCCAATGGTCCCCTGGCCCCCACCAGTCCACCTAATCAGACAAAACCAGTGCTCTGGGAATCCAGCTAAAATCTCAGCCAAAGAGGGTCTTTTCCTGGAGTAGTCCCTTGGCAGGTAGAAAAGCAGAAAATTCCAGCAGAAGCTTCAGGATATCAGAAACGGGCATGACCAGAGTGACTCAGGCACAGGAGCCACACCTGTGCCCATCCTACAGGAGATTCAGATGGTGGTGTGATGTCTTTTTTTTTTTTTTTTTTTTGAGATAGAGTTTTGTTTGTTGCTCCAGGCTGGAGTACAGTGGCGCAGTCTCGGCTCACCACAACCTCCGCCTCCTGGGTTCAAGCAATTCTCCTGCCTCAGCCTCTCAAGTAGCTGGGATTACAGGCATATACCACCATGCCCAGCTAATTTTGTATTTTTAGTAGACATGGGATTTCTCCATGTTGGTCAGGCTAGTCTCGAACTCCTGACCTCAGGTGATCTGCCCACCTCAGTCTCACAAAGTGCTGGGATTACAGGCGTGAGCCACCATGCCCAGCAGTATGATATCTTGATGGTCCTGCCCTCCTCTCTTTGCGGCCAGGCAGGCATCTGAGAAGTTCACGTGGGCAGACTGGGCTGAGGCCCTGCCCTGGTCTGGCCCAGTGCTCTTGCCACACTGGGAGTGGTGCCTGCAGCCAAGGACATCACATACACCTGGCCGCCCCTGCAGAGCTGTGGGCTGGTCCCTAGGTGATGTGGTCCATGGCAGTTGGGCTGCCCAGCTCTGTTCCCCAACTGTCTCCCAAGGGCTGAGGGGAGGACAGTATGAAGGAAGCATCTGTGCAGTTAGCGGGAAAACTCCACCCTGACCATGGTGCTCAAGTGCCCCTCCGCTGGCCACAGGCATTTAAAACTCTGCCTGCTGAGTACACCTTACTTGGAACTTGTGGCACTGATTTTTTTTTTTTTTTTTTTTTTTTGAGATGGAGTCTGACTCCCGTCGTGCAGGCTGGAGCTCAGTGGTGGGATCTCAGCTCACTGCAACCTCCACCTTCCGGGTTCAAGTGATTCTCCTTCCTCAGCCTCCCGAGTAGCTGGGATTACAGGCATGTACCACCATACTTGGCTGATTTTGTATTTTTAGTAGAGACAGGGTTTTGTTATGTTGGCCAGGCTGGTCTTGAACTCCTGACCTCAGGTGATCCACCCGCCTCAACCTCCCAACGTGCTAGGATTATAGGCGTGAGCCACCACGCCCGGCTGGCACTGATTATTATGAATTCAGTGCCACTGGGTGAGAAAGATAAATGCAGTTCTCTCTGCTTTACATGCTATACAAGCAGGAAAATCAGGTTCGGGGCCAGAAAGACTTGAGTTCGAGGCTCAGCAATGCCGCTTCTGAGCTGTGTGGTCCTGGGCAAGTAACTTGACCTCCTTGCACCTCATCTGCCTCATCTGTATGATGGGATTACCAGAAAACTCACCTCTAGAATTGGGACTTACCTCTAGAATTACCTCTAGAGCTCCTTTGAGCTCGTGCTGGTAAAGCCAGGCATGAGGTGGACGCTCCAGTGGTCTTAGAGGAAAGCAGCAGCTGCTAATGTCAATATTTCACAACTCCATTGAGAACTAAGTTGGCAGGAGAAGATGCCATGTTGTCCCGGGCACCCAGGCATGCCCGTAAGCAATTCTGGGGAAGGGAAAATGTAGGCCAGGAGCCTCCAAGCCCTGCGCCAGAAAAGGTAGGAACTGAGGACTCAGCCTGAGGTAGACTGCCCACTCCCCACTCCTTTTTTTTTTTTTTTTTTTTTTGAGACAGAGTCTCACTCTGTCACCCAGGTTGGAGTGCAGTTGTGCGATCTCGACTCATTGCAACCTCCACCTCTCGGGTTCAAGCGATTCTCATGCCTTCCAAGTAGCTGAGACTATTTTCAGCCTTCCAAGTAGCTGAGACTACAGGCACGCACCACCACACTCGGCTAAGTTTTGTATTTTTTGTAGAGATAGGGTTTTGCCCATGGGGTTAGCCAGGCTGGTCTTGAACTCCTGACCTCAGGTGATCCACCCGCTTTGGCCTCCCAAAGTGCTGGGATTACAAGTGTGAGCCACTGGGCCTGGTCCTTTCCCCTTCTTTGTAACCTGCAGCCCACCCTCTCCTCAGACCCCAAAGATAGAAAGGGAGAATGGATTAATGTCAGGTTAATTTCATCACCTTCTCAAAGAAAGCCAGGCTGCAGAAACTTTGCTGGGCTGCCCCTTTTGCACAGTTCAGTATTGTTGCTCTTCGAGGCTGACTTCATTGGATGAAGGATATCGGTAACTCTGGCTGGTTTCCAAGGCTTGCAGGGGGAGTGACACCTGGCCTCACCTTGGGAAGATTCTGCTTCTCCCACTCCCAGGGGAGGTACTGCCTTCCTTCTTCATGTGTTTCTTCTCTAAGAAGTCCCAGGTGGCAGGCCAGGCACGGTGGCTCACACCTGTAATCCCAACACTTTGGGAGGCTGAGGCGGGTGGATCATGAGTTCAGGAGACTGAGACCATCCTGGCTAACATGGTGAAACCCTGTCTCTGCTAAAACTACAAAAAAATTAGCCGGGCATTGTGGCAGGTGCCTATAGTCCCAGCTACTTGGGAGGCTGAGGCAAGAGAATGGCATGAACCTGGGAGGCAGAGGTTGCAGTGAGATCGCACCACTGCACTCCAGCCTGGGCGACAGAGCGAGACTCCATCTCAAAAAAAAAAAAAAAAAAAAAAAAAAAAACTCCTAGGTGGTAAGTTCATGAGTGGTTAAAAATCTCAGTATAGGTTGAAGCAGATATTGGTGGTTGATGTTGGTGGTACAACAGTTCTTCTATTTTCATTTTACTTTCCAACCTGGCCCTCTGTTTGGCAGAACTGATACAGAAAAATCCACACACTCCCCAAATTTTTTTAATATTTTTAACAGCTTTATTGAGATAGAACTTACTTACAATAAGCTGCAGTAACGGAATGTGTACAACTCAGTGACAGTTACCAGTTGTACATGGCTGGGAAACCACCGCAATCAAGATAAAGCCAGATCTATTAGATTGGCTTCCTTGAATGGGTGACCCATTTGTTTTATTCATGGCATTTTATTGGCAGGTGGCAGGAACTCAGCTCACACTACTTAGGCAAAGAAGAGGAGATACAGATTTGTGTAGTTGGAAAGTCCAGGGATACACCAGCTTCAGGTATGGCTGGCTTCAGGGGTTCAGCAGACGTCATGCCCTTTCTACCCCTCTCTCAACCAAATTCTCTCCCTAGAGCTGGCAAGATGGCTGCTGGCAGCTCCTGACTAACATTCTATTTAGCGATGCCTAAGAAAAGGAGCAGTCTCCTCTGATGGCCCTGAGGAACTCCCATAGGGCAGCTTCAGGTCATGCGCCCAGCCCAGGATGGGGTAGAATCAGCACCAGGGATGTGCTTGTGGGAGCTGGGTGTGTTCATCTCCTCCTGAGCCCAAGGTCAGTGTGACGTCTCCATGATGTTATGTTTGTAGCTTGAAGCTGGTAGTGGGGGAGTATTTACACCATGGAAACTGGCAAATGCTACAAATCAAGATTTTTCTCCCTGTCCCCTCCGCCTGCCCTAGCTGGCCATTAAACAGTTACGTACCCTACTGAGTCAGTCCTACCTAAATCTATGAAATAGGTTCTCCTGAGGAAAGAGCTGTTCTGTTAATAAAAGAGGAAACGGACCCTGATCAGACAGGAATAACCGAGGAACTTCACTCTGTTGAATTCAAAGCCACCTGCCGCAGACCTCAGGAAGGAGTCCTCCAGGATAACATCCCGCCCCAGACTCCCAAGGGGACCAGACCAGGTTGAATCCACTGCAGAGATTGTTCAGCCAATATGGACCCTTCTAGAAGAAGGGCCCAGGCTTTGCTCCTCTCTGACAGTTCACCTCCCTCCAGCTACCCCCAACCCCAACTCCCAACCACTGCCAGTCACATTCTATGGAAAATGAAAGATCTTCCTAAGCCTGGCTGTTCTCTGCAAAGCCATTCCAGCAACCTAGACCCATGATTTTCAGCTTGTTCAGCTATTTTAAAACAACCCTCTCAAAGCAGCCCCAGAAATGGGGGCTGCGGCTTGATTTGAGGTTAAACAAATAAGTGCCATTTATCCACCAATGCTCTAGGAATGAAAGATTCTTCAGGCAAATTCCCAAGCTGTGCGCTCCAGAAAAACTGCTGTCCCAAATTGCCGGGTGCCAACCCAGTGTTCTTCATTTCCAAAGATATTTGGGGAGTTTTCAGCCGTGCTCTGCACAGAGTGCTAGGACGGATGGCAGTGTGGGCGGCCAGGCATGCCGCCTCAGCCTCTGCTCAGCCTCACCCCGGGTCTTCTTGGCTGTGTCAGCCTCTCATGCCAGGACCCACAGAACCCTTGGAGTTCCCGGGGCATTTCTTGGCCTGCTGGGAAATGGCGCCTCTCCATCTTAGGGGGCCTGGACCAGACTGCTGGCTATTTGAGTCAGATAGCTTTTCTTCCCATGTTTTGAGGGTAGGCAAGAATGAGAAAAAAAAAAAAAAAAAAAAAAAAAAAAAGACTACACTCCACCGGCCAAGAAAGCTGAGCCTCTCTGGGATATAGGGAACAGGAGCCACTCCACACAGGAGTCTCCCATCCCTTTCTCTCTAGGAGACATCCGTTTTTGTGCCCAAACTGGAAATCTGAACCACGAGCTCTCACATCTCCCTACTCTTGGAAGTTTTCTGTGGCAGAAACAATAATGCTCACTACATAGGCCATTGGCTCCCCTGCATTTCCCAGCTGTGCCATATGGCTAGCTTGGCCAATGAAATTGAGCAGAAGTGATACGTGTCATTTCCAGGCTGAAGCAGTAAAAAGCTGGTGCGCCCTTCTCCAGGGTCTGTTTCCCAGCTGCCGCAGCCATGGAGGCCGTGTGTTCCAGATGGTGCTGCTACAGCTGATGGAACTTCTGTCAGCCTGGGTCCCTGAGTGAGTCTGTGGAAGAGAGCTGCAACTGCCTGCCGACCTGCTGGGACAGACAACATGAGCAAGAAGTAAGCTTTGTGTTGGGCTCAGCCACTGAGACCCAGGGACTGTTTATTACTGCACTGTTGCCTGGCACACCTGATTCAAGCTCCTGACACGCTCTGCAGACTTTGCCATGTTGTTCACTGGGAGGCACCAGCATGCATGAGATAGAAAACACTTCCTTCCACTCTGGCCAATAGGCATCACCCAAAATAGTGCTGATGAGTTTACATCCAGTCCCAAAGATTTAAAGAACTTCTCTCTAAGCTTGGGCCCACGCCTGTGCCTTCCTTTGTATTTCTCTACAGCACATGGTTGGCACTAGTATAAAAATGGCACTTTTCCACATGCCAAGGCATTTAACAGGCATGAAGCGCATTTGCTGATGATCTCCCATGAGGTGGAGGAGATAGGCCTAATTCCCGTTTTAAAGCTAAGAGCATTGCAGCTTAGAAGGGTCACATTCAAGGTCACACAGCTAATTAAAGTACTTGAACCTAGGTCTGTGTCTCTTGCCCCAAAACCAGTATTTCTCAAAATGTAGTTCTGGCCAGGTACAGTGGCTCACATCTGTACTTCCAACACTTTGGGAGGCCAAGGCAGGCAGATCACTTGAGGCCAGAAGCTCGACACCAGCCTGGCCAACATGACGAAATCCCCGTCTCTACTAAAAATACAAAAATCAGCCAGGCGTGGTAGTGCATACCTGTAGCCCCAGCTACTTAGGAGGCTGAGGCACAAGAGTTGCTTGAAACTGGGAGGCAGAGGTTGCAGTGAGCTGGAGATCACGCCACTGCACTCCAGCCTGGGTAACAGAATGAGACTCTGTCTCAAAAAAAAAAAAAATGTAGTTCAGAGACCGAAAGCCAGGACCTGGGAATGTGCATTTTTTAAGTTTCTCAGGCCATAATTATGCTGAGTTTGAGAATCCTTGCCCCACATTGCCTCCTCCCATCTGGTCAGCTTTCTACAGTGAGAGGGGAGCGGTGGGATTTTAGGGGTGAACCAAAGGATTACCTCCCTAACCAAAGCAACAAATGAAAAATGTGTCCCCTGCCAGACTGCTCTTTGTGCCCGAAATTATCCCAAAAGACTCATTTCTTTGGGTTAAAATACAAACAGTCCTAGATCACTCGGGACCTTCTCATGAATGAACTCGGGTGATTCCCAGCCAGGAACAATGGCTTGTACGAAGTCACTCTGCAAGGTCAGCTTTTGTGGGGAAACATCAGTCAAGAGTCAAGACCTTGATCTGGAAAGGCAAATCCAGCTGGAGGTTGCAGGTGGTGAGATCCTGGACAGCAGGGAGACGCTGAGCATCAATGGGGTGGGGATAGTATGGGATGGGGAGGGGGGGTGAGAGTGGCAGTGGGAGTGAAGGTGAAGGACTCCCAGGAGAGAAAAAAAAATGCAACTGGGGGAGGTAGCCACACACACCAGAGTCAGAAAGAACTGGAGGCCAGGTGTAGTGGCTCATGCCTGTAATCCCAGTACTTTGGGAGGCCAAGGCAGGTGGATCGCCTGAGGTCAGGAGTTCGAGACCAGCCTGGCCAACATGATGAAACTCCATCTCTACTAAAAATACAAAAATTAGCCAGGCATGGTGGTGCATGCCTGTAGTCCCAGCTACTCGGGAGACTGAGGCCGGAGAATCGCTTGAGCCTGGGAGGCGGAGGTTGCAGTGAGCCGAGATTGTGCCACTGCACTCCAGCCTGGTGACAGATGCTTCCAAAAAAAAAAAAAGCCTCAGCCTTGCTACTTATCGGTGTGACCTTGCAAATGTTACTCTACCTCCTGTGCCTAAGTTTTCTCATGTGTAAAACACAGCTAATAACGGAACCTACCTATGGGGGCATTGTAAGAATCAAACACATTCATGTGTGGAACAGTTAACATTTACTGACCCTTGTGCCAGTAGCCATGCTAAGTGCTTTGCATATATTATTAACTCATTTAATCTGCATAGACAACCAATGGTGTAGTTATTATTTTACCCATTTTATAAAGGAAGAAAGTGAGGCACAGAGAGGTGAATAACTTGCCCCAAGGTGGCACAGCTTCTAAGTGTCAGAGTCAACATTTGAACCTAGTCGGTCATATTTCAGGGCAGTGGCCCTGATGGCTACACTGTGCGGCAGATGCTTCATCTTACAGAGATGGCTGCAGTGGAGGGGGCCAGAGTGCAGCCTGCTGAAGGATGAACCTCTGGGCAGGGGTCCCTGTTGTTCAGGTGCAAATGCAGACTGAACAGTAGCCTTCATCATTAAGATCACTAGAGAGCTAAGGGGTGAGAGCGCACTCTGCCTGTTCTCCCTCCACCCCCAAGACACTCACCCTATTCCACACCCAGAGGAGGACATGGGGTGCTCCCTTCCAGAGCCTAGAGACCCTGGGATGGCTCCAGTCCCTTCTCCCAACATTCCCCCAGCGAAGAGCACCAGTACCCTTGCTCTGCTGTCCACCAGGCGGTTGTTCCGGGATCAGTGTTTTTGGTTGTTCCTCGTTTTGTCTTGCTTCCCTTTTAGAGTATCTCCTGAAATAAACGGCAGTGTTGCAAGGAGAAAAGGGAGCCCAGCCTCTCCGGAGCAGTTACGATGGGCAAACAATGAAATCCACGTGCGGTGTCTCACGGGACCTTCACACCTTTGTGAAGTAAATATTATTGTCTTCATTCTGCGGATGAGGACACCAGGCCCAGAGAGGCTAAATGACTTGCTCCAAGTCACAGAGCAAGTCGGCAGTGCCTGCCTGCATCAAATGCTTGTCTACTGGAATCCAAAGCTGTTTATAGGATTTGGGGCTCTGCTGGGGCTTTTACACCCAACCCCTAAAGGTGAAGTTCTCTGTTCCGCATTCATTCCTTCATATGCTGAGTGTTTTGCAGCAGCGGCTCGATGCCAGGCATTGGAGTAGAGACCATAGCAACCTGGCCTCCGTTTCATTCTGTTCGGCAGGGCTGGTGATCTTTCTAAATGGGATATTTGTAGAGGTTTTCACCGCCCCAGTTTCTGGAAGGCCTGATCATCAGCCCAGGGGCTGCTCCTCGGGGATGGGAGTCAGGGGTTCAGCTTCTTCGTGGGAGAATCCAGCTCTGGGTGTTTCAGGAAATTTCTGACCTGCCAGGTTTCCTGATCAGTCAGAGCTGGGGAGTGGGGGCCGAGAGAAGAGGTTTCCCGTCAGCCCAGCTTTTGTCTCTCACATGAGCGCGAGACAGACAAACCACAACCACAGACTCGACCAGCTGTGGAAGCGTCGAACAGGAAACCCGGAACATCTGGTGCTCCACTTCCTCTGAGGGCTATGCACGTCTGGGGCGCCGGGTGTGCGTGTGCATGTCCGCCTGTGTGCACGACTGTTTTCTCTCCTGCCGTTGGTTAGTGGGACCTGGATGCAGACAGAGCTGGAAACCACAGGTCTTGTGGTGACAAGGAAGCCAGACACTGGCTCCCCAACCCTTACAGCACGGCGTCCCTCCTCAGACAGTAACCGGGGATCCGACCCAGTCTCGCAGGCCCTTGGCTAGCTTCAGGTCACCATGCATTTGAAGAAAGGGATTTCTTTTCCTTTCAGATTATGATGGTTTAGAGACATTGTTTGGAGGTGAGGTGGGAGGGCTCTGCTTACATATAACTTGGCCTCAGTATACAGACCCACAAAAAGCAGCCTCTGGACAAAAGCTGCTTTTGTTTGTTTTTTGCTTTTTGTTTTTGAGACAGAGTCTTGCTCTGTCACCCAGGCTGGAATGCAACCTCTGCCTCCCAGGTTCAAGCGATTCTCCTGCCTCAGCCTCCCAAGTAGCTGGGATTACAGGCACGGGCCACCATGCCCGGCTAATTTTTTTGTATTTTTACTAGAGACAGGGTTTTGCCATGTTGGTCAGGCTGGTCTCAAACTCCTGATCTCAGGTGATCCACCCGCTTCAGCCTCTCAAGGTGCTGGAATTACAGGCGTGAGCCACTGTGCCCAGTAGCCATGCTAAGTGCTTTGCATACATTATTAACTCATTTAATCTTCACAGACAAACAGCTTTTTTAAAAAGCTGTTTTTAAAACAATTTGAGGAACATCTGTGGATGAACGCTAAGGCCATGTGCTGGTCAGGAGGCAGTTTATTAGTGGTGGTGTTCTCTGCATAAGGAGAAAACAGGGTTTTAATTTTCATTTTCTGAAGGGAAGAATCATAAGCAAGTGGAAACAAAAGGCTCCCCAAACCATAGCATGAGGTTTAACTCTCATGATACCTTAAGGAAGTAGGCATTATTATGCCCATTTTTATGAATCATGAAATAGACGTGCAGGAGGGTTCAGAAGTCACTCCAGCTAATACAGCACCTAACGAGCAGGGCCAAGGTTCAATTCAAACCGAATCCCAGCCTCATGTTAGATCTTAGTTCACACTTCATTCTTTCAATGAGCATTTATAAACTAAACTGTACCTAGCAAACAGTTGGGACTTCAGTGTTTCTTGAATTAATCACCTAAATGTGCCATGATGTCAGAGACAGATGTCATCCTCACTGTAGCCCCCAGGCTCACCACAGTATCCAGGAAAGAATAGGTGCTTGTAGTCCCAGCTAATTGGGAGGCTGAGGCAGGAGAATTGCTTGAACCCGGGAGGCAGAGGTTGCAGTGAGCCGAGATTGCGCCACTGCACTCCAGCCTGGACGACAGAGCAAGACTCCATCTCATGAAAAAAAAAAAAAAAAAAAGAATGGGTGCTTAATCAATGTCAGCAAATGAATACGTAAAGGAATTCCAAGTTTTAGAACAGCGATACTTTATTTTTGCTTGTTGTTTGTTTGTTTCTGTTTCTTTTGAGCCGGAGTCTCACTGTCAATCAGGTAGGAGTCTAGTGGTGCGAATTCGGCTCACTGCAACCTCCACCTCTAGGGTTCAAGCGATTCTCCTGCCTCAGCCTCCGCAGCAGCTGGGATTACAGGCGTGCACCACCACGCCAGGCTAATTTTTGTATTTTTAGTAGAGACGGGGTTTCACCATGTTGGCCAGGCTGGCCTCAAGTAAGCCGCCCAACTCGGCCTCCCAAAGTGCTGGGTAAAAGGTGTGAGCCACCACGCCCGGCCGATACTTCGTTTTTCTGGAGGTAATTTACTTAGCAAGGCTAGCTGTTTGGATCCTGGCTAAAAATGTGAAAGAAGACAGAAAGAGTCACAAGCAGTCAACAAAAGTCACGGGTCCTAGCAGGTAAAAGTTCAAGTACTTGATTCAAAGCCGAAATTCTCAGGTCCTCAGTCGTAGCCTGGTTACCCTTACAAACACCAGGGCTAAAGAGCACGGTTAATGATCTTTCCAGGACACAAGATTTGGAAGCATCTGTTTCGAAGGGAGATGGCCTGCTAGAGGAAGCTTGTGGGCAACAGCAAATTGGGAGTTGGACTAACACTTTCAGACTGGGATGCCACGAAGAACTCGCCAGCAGAGATAAGAGATGGGCAAGATGAAGAGAATGAACTGTGATTCTCGGATATCTGCCCGCAAGGTGGCTCGGAGAAAGCTAGCCGGAAACTGCAGCATCGCGGAGGATTTCTCTGGTTCAGGTTAAAGTGACAGCAGCGAGACGGTGCCGACCTCAAACCCAACTCCCGACAGCAATCTTGAGGCCACCCGAGACGGCGCATGCGCAGTGTGCGAGGTCGTGCTCCTTTTCATTACCTGCGGACCTGCGGAGTCTTCTTCCTGAGCAGGGCTTGCGTCACGCAAGCGCCGCGAGTGTGTGACGTCATCTGAGAGCGCCACGCGCGGTCCCGAAACCCTGAGCACTTTCTGGCTGAGGCGTTGCTGTAGAGACCGAGCGCCGAGTCCCGCCCCCGAGGCGGGATTGGAGGAGAACTGGTCAGCTGACAAGGGTGACGTTTCGAAAGCGCGCTGTAGGCCGTGCTGGGACTCAAGAGCCCGAAAACTGATTTGAGGGGCGTCTTGACCGAAGGTACTAAATATCACACGGCTCCATTAAAGTAAAAATGCAAACTGCCCTAATGGGATTTCATATAAGGCCGGAGGGCTGGGAAGACTTAAATGTATCACTTCAGTAGCTTAGGGGTGGGAAGAAGAGTTTGGACCAGACTAGCGCCGGGATAACCTGACCTTTTTGAGCCTTAATTTCTTCTCGAAGGGATCTTTCCCATCAGCATGTAAACATGTGATTTCCCCGTTCCTGAGAACCCTGTCGTGGCTCCAGCTCCCAGCCCATCCCCTCACTTTCTGAATATCGTAACTCCTTGGAAGAGTTTGTATATTCTTTGTCCAGCTCTCTCCTCCCACTTTGTTGAACTCCCTCCAGGCAAACTCAGTCTCTCCCCAGTCCTCCTGTTACCTGCTCTATCAGCAATTTTTGATACAGTTTATCACCCTCTCCTCCGCAAAACTTTCTTCACTTGGCTTTTGGCAGTGCACACACTTGTTTTTTTCCTCCGTCCCAGCCTCACCTTCTCTGTTTCTTTTGCTAGTCTCTCCTCTTTTTCCTGACCTCTAAATGTAGCAGTGCCCCCAGCACTGGCTCCTTGGACTTCTCTTTCTTTTCACTTAATCCCTTGATGATTTCATCGGGTTTCATGGCTTTAAAGACTATGTGCTGATGACTCCCATCCGTATAGCTCCAGCCTAGAAAAATCCTTCTGGCTTCTCGGGCTGTAAACTTTGAATTCCACATCCCGAGTCAAATCTGTCAGCAGATTCTATTGGCTTTTCTTCTTCCCCCAGAATCCGGTCTCCACTGACACCATCTTAGACCAAGCCCCCATCTCTCACCTGGATTATTGTAATTGCCTAACTGGTCCCTCTTCTATCCCTACCCCGTCAGTCTATATTTACATAACAAACCTCAGTAATTCTGTTAAAAGTCGTATCATGTGGCTCCTCTGCAAAAACTACCAGAGTAAAAGCCAAAGCTTTACCATGGCTAGAAATGTTACACACGACCAGGCCTCTATTCTATACCTTTCTTTTCTTGTCTCCCTTGCTCACTTAACACCAGCCACATTGGCCATTTTGCCAGGCTTGCTTCTGCCTCTGGGATCCTGAACTTGCCTTTACCTCTGCCGGGAACTTGTCCTCACTTATCCCCAGGGCGCTCTCCCTTACCTCCTCCAAGACTTGGCTCAAATGTTCCTCACTGAGAAAGGCCTTCACCAACCTCCTGGTTTTACATTGCAAATCAGACTCCTCCCCCAAGCCCGCATTCCCATTCCCTTCCCTTTTGCTCCATTGCATTGAATTTAATAAACCTTCTAATAAGCCGTTTAATTTCATTCTTTATCTTATTTGATGTCCCTCTCTGTATGGAGACAGGAATTTGTCTCATCATTGCTCCATCCCCAATTTTGAGACAGTGTGTGTGGCACATGATAGATGCTCAGTACAGGTCTGTGGGGAGAATGGGTGCATTGCAGAATCCAAGGGTTAAGGCATGGTTAGGAGCTGGAGCTTTAGAGGCTTGGGTTCCAGGCTCCCTTTACCACTTAGCTGCTTTGTGGGGTTTTTTGTTTGTTTGTTTGTTTGTTTGAGATAGAGTCTCGCTCTGTGGCCCAGGCTAGAGTGCAGTGGCCCCATCTCGGCTCAGTGCAACCTCTGCCTCCCAGGTTCAAGCGATTCTCCTGCCTCAGCCTCCCAAGAGTAGCCTGGGACTACAGGCACCCACCACCACACCTGGCTAATTTTTGTATTTTTAGTAGAAACGGGGTTTTGCTATGTTAACCAGGCTGGTCTTGAACTCCTTGAACCACTCAGGTGGTTCACCCACTTTGGCCTCTCAAAGTGCTGGGATTCTTTGGGAAACTGAGGCAAGTGGATCACCTGAGGTCAGGAGTTTGAGTCCACCCTGGCCAATGTGGTGAAACCCCATCTCTACTAAAAATACTAAAATTAGCCGAGCATGGTGGTGGGTGCCTGTAGTCCCAGCTACTCAGGAGGCTGAGGCAGGAGAATCGCTTGAACCTGGGAGGCAGAGGTGGCAGTGAGCTGAGATCACACCACTGCACTGCAGCCTGGGCAACAGAGCGAGACTCCATCTCAAAAAAAAAAAAGTGCTGGGATTGCAGGTGTGAGCCACCGCACCTGGCCATACTTTGTGGTCTTTAAGAAATTTATTTAACCTTCCTGAGCCTCAGTTTCCTCATTTCTGTTGTAGACAAAATAATACCTAAGGCTTTCATTTGACAATACTGAACACCCCTAGATGACCAGCTCCTGGAGACGCAATGGAGAATCTGAATGTCCCCTCGCTCCCCTGGAGTCTGTATGCTGAGAAAGGGGCTACAGACAATAGCCATGCACTCACCCAAATAAGACATTCTTCATGAATTGTGGTAAGTGTGATGAAGGAAAAGCAGTTCGTGCTGAAGAGGCAGGCTGGGAAAGAACTTCCCTGAGAGGGCAACTTCACTGTCCAAGTCCACTTAGGCTGCCATAACAAAACGCCACAGACGGGGGCATTTAAACAGACATTTGTCTTCTCATGGTTCTGGAGGGCAGAAATCCAAGCTGAAGGTGTCAGCAGGTTTGGTTTTTCCTGAAGCCTCTCTTCTTGACTTGCAGGTGGCCACCTTCTCTCTGTGTCCTCACATACATGATCTTCTCTCTGTGTGCCTGCACACCCCTGCTGCTGGGGTCTCCAGTGTCCTAATTTCTTTTTTTTTTTTTTTTTGGAGACAGAGTCTCACTCTATTGCCCAGGCTGGAGTACAGTGGCGTGATCTCAGCTAACTGCAAGCTCTGCCTCCCAGGTTCAAGCAATTCTTCTGCTCAGCCTCCCAAGTAGCTGGGACTACAGGTGCATGCCACCATGCCTGCCTAATTTTTGTATTTTTAGTAGAGACGGGGTTTCACCATGTTGATCAGGCTGGTCTCAAACTCCTTACCCCGTGATTCCCCCTACCTTGGCCTCCCAAAGTGCTGGGATTACAGGCGTGAGCTACCGTGCCTGGCCTTTTTTTTTTTTTTTTTTTTTTTTTGGAGACGGAGTCTCACTCTGTTGCCTAGGCTGGAGTGCAGTGGTGGGATCTTGGCTCACTGCACCCTCCATCTCCCAGGTTCAAGTGATTCTCCTGCCTCCCTCCCAAGTAGCTGGGATTACAGGTGCATGCCACCACACCCGACTAATTTTTGTATTTTTAGTGGAGATGGGGTTTCACCATGTTGGTCAGGCTGGTCTTGAACTCCTGACCTCAGGTGATCCACCCACCTCAGCCTCCCAAAGTGCTGGGATTACAGGTGTGAGCACCATGTCCAACCCAGTGTCCTAAGCACTTGTAAGGACATCAGTCAGACTGGATTAGGGCCCACTCCAGTGGCCTCATTTGAACGTAATTATTTTGTTAAAGGCCAAATACAGTCACTTTCTGAAGTCCTGGGGGTTAGGGCTTCAACGTATGAGTGGTAGGGCACTCAGTTCAGCCCATGACATTATTTAAAATGCAAAGGATGCATAGAAAGGAGCCGTGGAGCAAGAGGAACCTTTCAGGGAAAGAAACGAATGTGCAGAAACCCTGTGGCTGTGGAAGGCCCATGTGGCTTGAGCTCAGAGTAAGGGGTCTTGGTAGGAGTTACACTGGGAGTTGAGGGTGAGGAGCCACCTAGAACCGTTGTTGGGAGTGATTGGAGTGATGTGGTAAGAATTCTGTAATGCAGCGTTCCCCAATCTTTTTGGCACCAGGGACCGGTTTCATAGAAAACAATTCTTCCACGGACCGGGTCTGGGGAGGTTGGTTTTGGAATGAAGCTGGTCCACCTCAGATCATCAGGCATTAGATTCTCATAAGGAGTGTTCAGCTTAGATCCTGGTATGCACAGTTCACAATAGGGTTCGTGCCCCTATGAGAATCTGAGGCTGTTGCTGATCTGACAGGAGGTGGAGCTCAGGTGATCATGCTCGCCTCCTGCTGGGAGGCCCAGTTCCTAACAGGCTATGGACTGCTTCTGGTCTGTGTGCTGGCAGTTTGGGACTGCTGCTCTAATGGAAAGGTTACTGTGGCCACAGATGGGTTGGAGGGAGGCCCCCTTAGCTCCAGAGCTACTGTGATGGTGACACACTGCATGGCATCTCATAGTCAGGGCTCCGTAGAGGGTTACTGGTTAATATTTTTCATAATGGCCACCTGACACGGTTGATGGGAGGACTGAATGAAAAAGAGGCCAAAAAGGGCTTAATAAATAAGTGATAAGGAGAAACCAGGATAAGCATCCAAAAGTACCGAAGAGTCTGTATTTGGTGGCGCTGGGGATAGTGTAGTTTAATCAGATGTGATCGCTACTTGTCCTGGAAAGTTTTAGATGTGACTCATGCAAAAGAGGAAAGAAGCGGCTGGAGCAGGGAGTCACTGACTATGTGTCGTCCTCCGGAAGCCCAAGTACAGTGGAAACGGTCTGAGAGAAGGAGCACTCATCTTTTATTTCTTTTCTTCAGATTCAACTGAAAGCCCCCCTTAAGTTTACTGTCAGGGTGCTGATACACAGAGCTACTCCTAGAAGATTGAGGGTACAGGTAAGGAATGGGAGTTCGCCTCCTGCAGGCGCTCAGTAAGAGTACTGTTGGGCAGCGGGAAGGTTTCTCATTTCATTCCTGGAATTCAGGGTCCAGAAATGGAACCTGATGTGAGTTCCTATCTCCTTTCAACTTGAGTGGTGATTCTACCTTTTCTTCTTTTCTTTTGAGACAGAGTCTTGCTCGGTCAGCCAGGCTAGAGTGCAGTGGTGCAATTGCAGCTCACTGCAGCCTCCACCTCCTGGGCTCAAGTGATCCTCCCGCCTCAGCCTCCCTAGTGTTGGGACTACTGACATGCCACACCACCCGCAGCTAATTTTTTTATTCCTTGTAGAGATGTGGTCTCACTATGTTGCCCTGGCTGGTCTCGGCCTCCTGGGCTTAAGCAGTCCTTCTGCCTGGGCCCCCCAAAGTGCTGGGATTACAGGCATGAGCCACTGTGCCTGGTTTTCTTTTGTTTTTTAAGAGCTAGGGTCTGTCGCTCAGGCTGGATGCAGTGGCTATTCGCAGGAGCAGTCATAGTTCACTGCAGCCTCGAACTCCTGGTCTCAAGTGATGCCCCCACCTTAGCCTGTAGCTGGGACTACAGACATGCATCACCACACACAGCTTATGACTATACGTTTTGATAATTTAATGCAACAAAGACTGCTCTTTGTCTTGGAAGGAACCAAGACAAGCATTTTATCCCAATGGCTAAAAAACTCTGACTGTCCTCCTCCACACCCTTGACAGAGGGCCATCTGCCAGTGATTGGGAATGCACTAGACAGCCCATCTTCATTTTGGGCAGAATTAATTGTTAGAATCTGCTTTGTAACACTAGGCCAAATATATGTCTTGTAAGTCCTGGTCTGGCCTTCAGGAGCTGCACAGACTCAGTTCCTCTTTACGGCATTAAATATGTGGCGATGGCCCTGGGCTCTAGGCCACCCTTACAAGGCCTCCAAGTCTTCTGTTCACAAATTGAACACCTTACCCCAACAAAAAAGGGTTTTTTTTTGTTTTCTTAACGATGCTTTTATGAATATTCTTCTACATAAATCTCTTCATACTTGCCTTTGGATACATTTCTATAAATGAAACTTCTGAGACAAATGGCGCATTTTATAGTTTGTGCTCTCTATTTCCAGATTACCCTCCAGAATGGATGATTTTTGCTTGTACGCCCACCAGCAATTTACAAGAGAACCTGTTTCCCCACACCTTACCCACCAACATGGGGAGTTTTCATTCTTTTAATCATTACCAATCTGATAAGGGGAAATGATTATTTCATGGTTGCCTTAATTTTCATTTCTTTGATTATGAGATTGGACATGTTTTCCAACCACATCCTATACTTTTGCAGTCGAGTTTTGGAGCTCAGTGCAGGACCTTACATGTATTCCCGTTAAATTTTATCTCGTTGGATTCAACCAATCATTCCTTCCTGTTGAGATAATTTTGGACCTGACTCTGCAGTCCCAGCGTGTTGGCCTTCCTTCCCAGTCTGGTGTTGTTTGCACAGTTGATAAGCAGTTATCTTTGGACTTACCCAAGCTGTTGACAGAATGTTAATGAGCGTAGGGCCAAGGACAGAACTGCTTGGCATTCCACTAGAGAAAGCCTTGGGATGATACCGTCCCATCTGCTGTGACAGTTCAACCTCACCATGCCTGGGAGTCATGGCTGTGTTAGGAGCCTTCACCTGGGGCACAGGGCCTGCGCACAGATTCCAGCCCTGGCCCTGATTAGTTGCGTGGCCTTGAGAAAGTGCTGTCGTCTCTCACTGAGATGTACTTTTGAGCTCTAGCAGCCTTTTTCTCACTATTCTGTCCATAAGAATTTCGTGAGAAACGGTCAAATTGTTGTCAGAAGTCATGGCACTGTCACAAAGTGTTCACCCCATTTTCTCATTTAGTGGAAGCAACCCAACGACAAGCCTTTGTCATGGACATGGACCGCTGGGGTCCCTCTTCCGATGTGCTGCTCAACCATTTGATTTTCTGCCCCAGATTTTTGCCCATGATCAACATGAGGCTCAACAGCCTTCAGTTTATCCAATTCACACTTTTTTTTTTTCTTTAAATACAGGGTTTTGGCCTCCTGCGTTCTCCATGATTCCTCACAGCACCCTGAGACGTCAGACGTGCTCAGCACTCCCTACCAGGGCTTGTTGGTTCTGTCGCCCTGGTTCAGTTTTCTTTCATATCAGGAAGGAGCAAGGTGGGAGGACCACCTCTCCTCCAGGCATGGACAGAGGGCCAGAGTCCATTCACAGCTGTGGCGGCATCGAAAGGGAGCGGGGAAAATGCTTAGTTTGGCGGAAAAGGGGCTTTGTGAGACTGACACATGGCATCTGCCCAAGTTATGAGCTGAAGAAACAGCTTCCATGGCCCTGCCGGAGGGACCTCTGGTTCTGCATCATTCTCTCCAGCCCTGAGCTTCATCAAGAAAATAAGCATCAGCAGTATCATCTCCAAATGAATTGATGGCACATTATGTCACCTTTCTTTCCTTCAACATCAAAATCAGACAAGACTATTCTAAGGAGGGAGCAGTAAACATTAACCCCACGTAACAGATAAAAGACTAAAAGAGAAATTAGATAACTGGTTTAAGTGACACAGGGAATCCGTCATAACTCTGGTGACATGGCTTCTTATCATGCCTGGAATGTAGTTACTGATTTACACGTTGTAAATTTCTCAGTACACGATGTACAAGTGGCCACTCCGTACTGTCTGTTTATTCAGACTAATAGTAATCACGATAATATGCCAGGCACAGTGGCTCACACCTGTAATCCCAGCACTTTGGGAGGTGGAGGCAGGAGGATTGCTTGAGCCCAGGAGTTTGAGACCAACCTGGGCAACATGGCACGATCCTGTCTCTATATAAAACTTAAAAATTTAGCTGAGCATGGTGGTGCACTCCTGTGGTCCCAACTACAGGGGAGGCTGAAGCAGCAGGATTGCTTGAGTCTGGGAGGTCAAGGCTGCAGTGAGCTAGGTTCACACCACTGCACTCTAGCCTGGGCGACAGAGCGAGATTCTGGCTCAAAAAAAATTAGATAGATAGATAGATAGATAGATAGATAGGAAATTTGTGTAATATATATATAAAATAGTAATAATGATAATAAAGGCTGCTATGGTTTGTTTATTTTTGTTTGTTTTTTTGAGACAGAGTCTAGCTCTGTCACCCAGTCTGGAGTGCAGTGGTGTGATTTGGCTCACTGCAACCTCGCCTCTCAGGTTCAAGCAATTCTTCTACCTCAGCCTCCCGAGTAGCTGGGATTACAGGCACGTGCCACCATGCCTGGCTAATTTTTGTATTTTTAGCAGAGATGGCATTTTGCCATGTTGGCCAGGCTGGTCTCAAACTCCTGACCTCAAGTGATCTGCCTGCCTCAGCCTCTCAAAGTGCTGGGATCATAGGCGTGAGCCACTGCGCCCGGCCCAGGCTGCTATGGTTTGAATGTTGGTATCCACTCCACAACTCATGTTGAAGCCGATCCCCATGGCAGTGGTACTGAGTGGGGGGGGCCTTTATAAAAGAGCCTGAGGGAGTGAGTGCAGACCCCTCGCCCTCCCGCTTTCTGCCACCTGAGGATACAGCAAGAAGGCCCTCACCAGACACCAAATGCTGGCACCTTCATCTTGGCCTCTCCCAGAGCTCTGAGAAATGAACTTCTATTGCTGATAAATAACCCAGTCTGTGGTATTTTGTTAGAGCAGTGCAGATGGGCTAATACAAAGGCTGGTGATCCTTTTCGAGCCCTTACCACGTTCTCAGTGCTTTGCAGAAATGAACTGTTTCCTCTCACATGCCCTTGAGGTAGGTGCTGGGTTCACTCCGTTTTTTATAGATGAGGAAATGGAGGCACAGGAGAGAGGCTAAGTAACCTGCCTTAGTTCACCCTCCTCCCATCCAAGGCCCGACCCTGGTTAGCTTCCAAGATGAGGCAAGATCTGGCCCATTCAGGGTTCAATGGCCACGGACAGGCCACCCCTCTTCTAAAGGGTAGAGCTGGGGTTTGAACTCAGGCAGTCTGACTCCGTGGTTCAGGCTCCGAATGGTAATGTTCTGCTGCTTCTATAAATAAATGAGGATAAGAAATGAATAATTGGAAACGATTTCTCCCCCAAACTGTGAAACTGCATTGCAAACAGTGGTCTCAGCTACTAAGGAGTAACAAACAGCTCTTTCATCTCCTGGAAGAACTGCGTGCAAAGGAAGGAGTGAGGAGAGACAGGACACCCGGAGCCTGAAGAACCTGTGACTTGGATGCACAGCCTCTAAGTAATCCCAAGTGAACCGTGTGAACGTGCAGTCAGTGTCTGTGGCCACGAGGCAGAACACACAAACACCAGGCCTCAGGATTCTCACCAAGATCGTGTCATGAGACAGGACCTCGCCGCCCAGTCCCCGCCTCCCAATAACAGGATTACGAGGCTCAGTGCGGTTACTGCTGGCACAGCGAGCCACAGATGTAGCCAGGACTGGGCGCCAGTCGACGGATTCCCAATATTGTCTTCCAGTTGCTAGACTACACTGCTTTCCAGTACATTATTTGGAATATAAAAACTAAAATGTAAGTAAAGCATTTTCATACAAATAATTTCAACCGCAACAAGGCAATGGGCTTCTGATTAAGTTGGCAAGAAGAGGCAATGAACTCATTCCGATTGACATATTTGGAGATTCTCTTGCCAAATCCAATTGGCAGCTTCATAATTATGGAAACGTCCATGTTATTTCCACTCAACCAGGGTTAGGGCTGCTGGTATCTGATTCAATGTTTACTTCATGAATGAGGTCAGTTCCCAGCACAGCTGGGGTTTCGGCAAAGGAGTCAGCAGACAGCATTCCCACTAGAATCTGACCGGCGTTTGTCACAACTTCCAGGGCAGCCTTTCCCCAGCTCCCCCAGGTCAGCTGCTCTCCCTAGCATTGTCTGGGGCCCGGCTCCTCTCCCTGTAGCAGCAGACCCAGCCTTGACATGATGAGGTCACATCCAAGCTTCCCCTGGCACAGCAGTTCATTCTGCAACCTGCCCCCTTGGTATTGCAACACCTCGCTCCTGGACAACCCCCGCACGCCATGAGCTTCATGCTGCCAGGAAACAGGGTAGGGTTTTAAGAAATATTTATCCCAGGATGGTTCCACGTGTGTGGTGTGAGAGTGACTCAGAGTGCCATGGAAGCCACCTCCAAAGGTAATGATGTCCCACAGGTCAGAGTGTCCTTTCAGCCAGCTCCCCACACTGATGAAAACAAAAACAAGTCACAAGTGCTCAGAACACTCCGGAAGAACATACATTCATGGAGTGGCCATCTGTAGTTCACGGAGTTCTTGGGGAGACTCAGGGCAGAAGGGAAGGGTGGCGCTGCACAACAATGCCAGGGGTCTAGCTCCCGCTGGCTCGAAGCGGCAAAGGGCTGGAGTGTCACTGACCTGTTTGTCCAAGTCCTGAGCTATTGCCATAAGATAGCGGCAGCAAGAAAGTCCACGGTCCAAGTCTGAAACAGTTGTCTCTGCCCTAGCAGCAGTTTCCCTACCTGAGCGAGGTGAGCTAGGAGGAGGCTAAGCAATAGTGATTTGGTTTGGATCTCAAAACAATCGTGGCCATCATATGATGTGATTATTTTTGCCTAAGAAAATGTGAAAAGTGCCGTGGAGAAAAAGAATCTGGAGTGGGAGATGGTTTAGGCATTGGAGGCAAAGGCAGATTCAAGAAGAAACTTCCTCTGCCCCAATGTTGACAACCAGACTGACGGCCACACCCCATGCTTTCCCAACAGGAGAACAATGAGACCGAAGGCAATTGATGTGAACACAAGAATCAACAACATAGAGGAGACACAGTCCCAGGTGTAAAGAGGGGAGCTGTCTCTCCCTGTGGCCTCAACAGAAGGAGAGGGTTGTCAGCCTAGGATGCAGACTCACTGTCTCATCCTAAGGGTCGGTCCACCTGCCATAGGAGATTTCGGAACAACTGTCCTCACTTGAGGGTCGACATGCTGTACAGTCCATGGGGCCCGCTGGACATTCGCAGTCCCAGATCACTTCTCCTACTGACTTTCCTCAGGAGCTCACACTACCTGTCTCAGCCCCAAGATGTTTCTTCTGTCTACTCCTGTTCCTGACTCAAACACAGATTGTTTGCCATCAATTCTGTACCCTGTTTTATCAACATTGTTATTGTCATATCTTATAATGTTTATTTGTTTGTTTGTTTGTTTTTGAGACAGAGTCTGTCATCCAGGCTGGAGTGCAGTGGTGGGATCACAACTCACTGCAGCCTCCAGCTCCCAGGCTCAGGTGATCCTCACACCTCAGCCTCCCAAGTTAGCTGTAACTACAGGTGCGCACCACCACTCTCAGCTAGTTTTTTTTGTATTTTTTGTAGAGATGGAGTTTTGCCATGTTGCCCAGGCTGGTCTCGAACTCCTGGGCTCAAGCGGTCTGTCCTTCCTGGTCTCCCAAAGTGCTGGGCTCACAGGCATGAGACACCACACCCAACCTCATTTTATAATCTTTTAAAATTATTTTTTCCCTTGAATATTCTTTGGAAAGTTTTTGAAGATGTGGCTCTGACTTAGCCTATTTTGTGCTGCTGTAACAGAATGCCTGGGACTGGGTAATTCATAATGAACAAAAATTTATTTCTCACAGTTCTGAAGGCTGAGAAATCCAAGATCAAGGCGCCAGCATCTGGCGAGGGCCTATTTACTGCATCATCCCATGGCAGAAGGCGGACGGGCAGGAGTGGGTGGGAGAGAAAGACAGACCAAAGGGGGCTGAACTCGTTCCTTTATGAGGAACCCATTCCTGAAATAATGGCATTAATCCATCGTCCATTAAACACCTCTGAAAGGTCCTACCTCCCAACATCTCCATATTGGGGATCAAGTTTCCAGCACATGGATGTTGGGGGACACATTCAAACCATAGCAGGCACTAAACCAAGGTCTTTCCTTCCCCCTCTCTGGCCTCATGACCTGTGCTCTCTACCCACTGGGCACAGCTGCACTGGCCGCCCTGCTGATGCCCATCGACACCAGACACACACCCACCTCAGGATCTTGGCACATGCCCTTCCCTCCAGCCGGAACACTTGCCAGCCCATCCCCACAGCTCCCTCCCTTCCTTTCCGTCTTGACTCACATGCCCCCTCCCCTGGATCTTGCATGCATGTTCTTCCACACGTGATTCCCCCAGCTTCTATCCCCATCTGAAATAGCACATGTTACTTGTTCCTTATCTGCCTCCCCCTCTAGAGTGCCAACTCTGCCTGGCAGGGATTTTTGACTCTCGCCTACTGCCACAGCCTGGTGCCAGCACGGTGCCAGCACAGTGCCAGGCATGTCCACCCTGCAGCATTTACTGAGTGCCCACTGCACACCAGGCACTAGTCTTGGATGCTTTTGCAAATGTTTCTCCAGTGATTGAAGAACTAAAATTCTTTGAACTCAAAGGAACCGTTGTGTCTTCTGATTCCTCCAAGAGGTTTGAGGAGCTGGGCAGATGCAATGTCACTTTGCTGTCTCCCTCCAGCCCGTGGTCCCTCTGACTTCCTATATCAGCTTTCCCGACAGACGTGGGAAAGTGGGGCCATTCCCAGGAAAGGTAGAGCCTTCCATGACTTAGGAACCCAGGTGTCTGCTCCACTGGGGCCAATTGCTCCTGACTTTTTCTGAGCTCCTAGGAGGAAATGCATCTGAAATGCTGTCACCCTCCCCTGATCATTAACAGAGCTGTTGAACTGGCGGAGTTGTCAGCGAGGCAACCACAGGCAGGCAGGCAGCCATCGCACCGGCTTTGCAGAGAGGGCTGGAGAGCTGATGCCCACGCCACGGGAAAGGGCCAGTGCCTCAGCCAAGAGCCTGACTGGAAAGTGTGTGTAAGGGACACCTGGAGGAAGCAGGGGCCTCCAGCGCCTCCTCCACCAACTAGAACCCGTGGTGCTCACCCGCCCGCCCTGGGGGCTCACTACCCTCCCTGCACAGAGATACAGCAGGGCTGGAGGCTCACCAGGCTTTGCGATCCCAACACTCACGAGGGTTCTCCCAACAAATTGGAACTTTTCTTTCGTCTCATTTGAAAAAGTCTTTTGTGAACTAGCAAGTGACCCCAAAGTAACCTCTCTATTCCTGTTGGAAGGGAAAATATTTCCAGATCAGAGAGACTGCAGCGCCAAGCCTTGGCCTATATGAATACTTGATTATGCCTCCTGAATGCAGTCTCCTGAGCATGTGCCAGTCAGTTTCAGAAATGATCTCTGGCTGGGTGCGGGGGCTCACGCCTGTAATGCTAGCACTTTGGAAGGTCAAGACGGGAGGATCACTTAGCTCAGGAGTTCGAGACCAGCCTGGGCAACATGGTGAGACTCTGTCTCTGCAAAAAAAAATAAATTTTTTGAATTAGCCAGTATGCTGGTGCACACCTGTAGTCCTAGCTACTTGGGACACTGAGGTGGGAGAATCACTTGAGGTGGGAGGATTGCTTGAATCTGAGCGGTCAAGGCTGCAGTGAGCCATGATCACACCACTGCACTCCAGCCTGGGTGACAGTGAGGCCCTGTCTCAAAACAGACAAACAAACAAACCCCTTAAGCAAAGTAACTGTCAATCAAGAGGTTTATTATTTGCCCCACTGAGTATTTGAAGACTGAAGCGTCACATTTTCAAGGGTGTGATGTCATGAAATTCCCACGTATGACCACATTTTGAAAAACAGTCATTGTGTATGTTTTGGAAAGTGAAAGGGTTAGCCTATAATGTGGAAGATAAACTCCTAAAGTGGAAGTTTGAGATGCACAGGCAGAATGGGTCACCAAGCTATAGCATTTGCTACGGTGAACTCATGTGACTGCCCCAGAATTATCTGGACGTTCAGTGTTCATCTTCTGAAAAGAACTGGAATCTCGCTGTGCCAGCTGTTGTTGTTCTAAGTGCAATGTAAGCAGGTTTCTATTTAAAACCTTCACACCTGGCATTTGAGTAGTGCTTGTTTTCCAAAGGGCACCCTCTTTCCCTCGGATTTTTTCCACCTTCTCCTTTTCTGGTTTAGTCCGGTGTATCTCAGCCTGCTGGCATGAGGAGAAGGACAGTTATAAAAGCCATTTATAAAAGGAGCAGGGAAGTAGTGGTCTTTTTGTCTTTGCTGCTGAAACGGCTTGGGTAGATACAGGACGGCCTGAGAAACAATGCTGAGAGTGAGGAGCGTGGACTGGCCAGGGCGACAGGAGGAAAGCAGGTTTCTCTGTCTTCATGGTACACAGAAGGCAAAGGCAGGTGCTCAAGGCCATGTGCCTTCCTAGACAACTTGGGTGAGGCCCTTGGACACTCCACTGGGTCCCGGCATGCCCAATCAAAAACTCCAGATCTGAGCCAGGCATGATGGTGGTGCCTGTAGTCCCAGCTACTCAGGAAGCTGAGGCAGGAGGGTCACTTGAGCCCAGGACTTTGAGGCCAGCTGGGCAACATAGCAAGATCCCATCAAATTCCAGATCTGTCACCATCAGTTGTCTCTGGGGAGAGAGGGGCTCAAGAAAGAAAGGAGAATTTAGAAGTGGGGTAAAGAAAGGCTAGAAACGGGGAAATAGGGAACTGCACAGCAAAAACAATTTAAGGAAGAGACCAAGACTAAGACGGGGATGTCGGGAAACGAGCCCAGAGTTGTTTGTTTTTTTTTTAATCCTCTACGTCCAAACACATCTTCATCACCTTAATTATAGACTGAGAGATGACAAGGCTAAAATAAGCAAGGACTGGGAATTTAAGATTGTAAAATGGGCTGGGCGTGGGGGCGCACGCCTGTCATCCCAGCACTTTGGGAGGCCGAGGCAGGTGGATCACCTGAGGTCGGGAGTTCGAGACCAGCCTGGCCAATAGGGTGAAGCCCCTTCTCTACTAAAAATACAAAAATTAGCCAGGCATGGTGGCGTGCGCCTATAATCCCAGCTACTTGGGAGGCTGAGGTATGAGAATCACTCGAACCCAGGAGACAGAGGTTGCAGTGAGCCGAGATTGCGCCACAGCACTCCAGCCTGGGTGGCATATTGAGACTCTGTCTCCAAAAAAATTTTTTTTAAATTGTAAAACATCTCACTTCTGACCTTCAGAGGGTCCTCCCCTTCCTCTCCCTCTTTCTCCTCCCTCTCCCTTCTTCATCTCATCCCCCACCTCCTTCTTCTCCCCCTACCCCTCCTCTTTCCTTCACCCTGGGCACAACCCGTCTCGGAGGAGCAGGAACTGCTCTGAATGACACTGGCTGGGACAGAAGTGCCCTGGGGTCAGGCCTGAAGCAGTCAGGCCCGAACAAGGCAGCAGTTGTGCACAGGAGCTTTTCAAGGAGGCTTTGCAGATACAAGGACGTTGGACAGAGAGGAACAGAGAAATTCCAGAGATTTTTCACGTGCAAGCGGATATTTCCTTTGAGAGTTTCTAGACTAAATAATACTCCTTGTGTCTAAGGGGACGGTGTATACTGCTGACCTGGCAATGTTCTCTGCCTGCAGGATGAGCACAGGCAGGCCTCGCGGCTGCCTGGAGGGAGCTGTAAGCAGAGGAAGGTGAAGCGGCCTGAAGCAATGTCTGCACTGGAGACAGTTGGGGCTGTGCGCCTCTGCCTGACGCAACATCTTTTCAGACATGGAGGAAGGATCTGTTGGCAGATCTTGGCACTCAAATGGGCTGGACTTCTAAGAAAAAATATACCCAGGCCTCTCTATTCCACCAATTTTCATTCTTTCATACATACATACATATTCATTTATTTAAACAGACTTTATGTTTTAGGCAGTTTTAGTTCACAGCAAATTTGAGCAGAAAATGCAGAGGTCTCATAGACTTCCTTACCCAGCATACCCAGGGCCTCCCGCTCTGTCAACACCCTGCAGCCGATTCATCTTACAGTCGATGAAACGATATTCACACATCATTATCGCCCAAAGTCCATCATCTACGTTACAGACTCTTGGTGTCGTACATTCTGTGGGTTTGGACAAATGTACAGTGACGTGTACCTGCCATTGCGGTGCCATGCAGAATAATTTCAGCGCCTGATGATCCTCCGTGCTCTGCCTGCTAACCCCTCCCTCCCCCAAGCCCTGGTCCCCAAGGCTTTGCTTTTTCCAGAATGTCACATAGTTGGAATGGTATGGAACATAGCCTTTTCAGAGTGGCTGCTTTCACTTAATAATATGCATTTACGTTTCCTCCATGTTTTTTAACGGCTTGATAGCTCATTTCCACTGAATAATATTCCATGGTCCAGATGTAGCCATTTTCATAGATTTTTAAGAAGATAGGACTCTTTCATGGGGTGACATAATTTGTTAATAACTAGTATTATAATTAAACTTACAATAAGAGAAATACATGGCTTAAATGAAACAGCCATATGTCAGCCCTCTGAATACTGAGGCTATTTTTATCCTTCTGGTTGCGTTAAGTAAACTGAAGCACAGGGCAACCCTGATTTACCCACAGCGGACAGGTCAGTGATGTGAGGGCCACAGGAAAAACAGAAGGGGCTGATGCGGTGGCTCAGGCCTGTAATCCCAGCACTGTGGGAGGCCGAGGCGGGCGGATCACTTAAGGTCAGTAGTTCGAGACCAGCCTGGCCAACATGGTGAAACCCCATCTCTACTAAAAATACAAAAATTAGCTGGGCGTGGTGGCACGCTCCTGTAGTCCCAGCTACTTAGGAGGCTGAGGCAAGAGAATCTATTGAACCTGGGAGGTGGTGGTTGCAGAGAGCCAAGATCACATCACTGCCCTCCAGCCTGGGTGGCAAAGTGAGACTCCATCTCCAAAAAGAAACGAATGATAAATAAATAAATAAATAAATACAAATGTAAAAATAAAGGAAAGAAAAAAGCACTGAACTAGAAGGAAAGTGTACCTAGTCTACTTTCAGGGGATCCTTTGAGCTCTGAGAGAAATCTGACTCAAAAACTAATTTTAGACCAGAAATTCAACATAGTAGTTGAATTCATACAATTCAGTAGTTGAGTTCATACAATTCTCTGTTTAAAAGGTCTACACCCAACCAAATACAAATGAAGCTAAATTTCCATAAAAAACATTAAAGCAGCATCTAATTTTTGATGAAGTGTTGCAGAGACCCCCCCCCCAACTTCTGTCCTAATGGTTTGAGACACGTTTTCGTTTTCTTTTTTTTCTTTTCTTTTTTTTTTTTTTTTTAAAGACAGTCTCACTCTGTCGTGGCACAATTTCGGCTCACCACAACCTCTGCCTCCTGGATTCAAGCAATTATCATGCCTCAGACTCCCAAGCAGCTGGGATTACAAGCACGCACCACCACACCCAGCTAATTTTTTAAAATATTTTTAGTGGAGATGGGGTTTCACCATGTTGGTCAGGCTGGTCTTGAACTCCTGACCTTGGTTGATTCGCCCACCTCGGCCTCCCACAGTGCTGGGGTTATAGGCGTGAACCATCATGCCTGGCCGAGACACGTTTTCAAGCCTTGAGGTGCATCCCAGTACACCCAGCTCACTTTGTAATATCTGAATTTTCCTGAGTCAAGGTTTAAATTCCACTTCGATAATATGGACCACGGTAGTAAAAAGTGTGATGTTTGCGTGAATGTCTGTGTAGGGACTCTACTCGAATTAGGATGAGCCCGTTGAGAATGGAGCCTGATTTCCTGTATTCAAAGTGTTATCTACACAGTGTCATTCATGTGAGTCCGTTAATAGTATTTGGTAGGCTGGGCGCGGTGGCTCAAGCCTGTAATCCCAGCACTTTGGGAGGCCGAGACGGGCGGATCACAAGGTCAGGAGATCGAGACCATCCTGGCTAACACCGTGAAACCCCGTCTCTACTAAAGAATACAAAAAACTAGCCGGGCGATGAGGCGGGCGCCTGTAGTCCCAGCTACTTGGGAGGCGGAGGCAGGAGAATGGCGTAAACCTGGGAGGCGGAGCTTGCAGTGAGCTGAGATCCGGCCACCGCACTCCAGCCTGGGCGACAGAGCCAGATTCCGTCTCAAAAAAAAAAAAAAATAGTATTTGGTAATGAGGAGGAGGATAGGCAGGATGGGAAAGGCATTCCTGGGGAACAGCCAGCACCTTGGTTCATGTGAGCTGCCCAGTGATGCTGATGCTATAGGCTGACTAACATATCACTGTTCCCAACCCCCTTCTTGCTTGCTATCTCCACTCAGGAGGCTGGGAAAGCCGGATGCACCTGGCCCAGTTCTACCAAAGGACACATACGTGCATGCCTTCAAAGGCCCTCTTGGAGAGGTCTTGCTTTTCTTCAATAAGAGATGGATAGGACTAGAAATGCCCCTTCCCCTTCTTCCTACCTTGACTCTGGGCGTAATTCCTAGAGCAGCAGCAGCCATTTATGACCATGAGGTAACCAGCAACTTTTGAAGCCACTAGTAGCCTACAATTACTGCAGCAATTGTAGGACGCTGGAAATGCCTAGAATATCAATAAACCAAAGAAGACCAGCTATGCTATTAAAACTATCTCCTGGTCCTGCTACCTTCAGCAAATAGAAATGGAACAAGATGTTAAAAATGATTCTGTTTTGGCTGGGCACAGTGGCTTACACCTGTAATCCCAGCACTTCCGGAGGCCAAAGCAGGCAGATCACCCAAGGTCAGGAGTTCGAGACCAGTCTGGCAACAGGGCGAAACCTTGTCTCTACTAAAATACAAACATGAGCCAGGTGTGGTGGCACATGCCTGTAAACTCAGCTACTTGGGAGGCTGAGGCAGGAGAATTGCTTGAACCCAGGGAGCAGAGGTTGCAGTGAGCTGAGATCAAACCACTGCACTCCAGCCTGGGTGACAGAGCAAGACTCTGTCTCAAAAAGTAAAAATAAAAAAGATACTGTTTCAATTCTGGCAAAACTCCTGAGGAGGAAAACAAACCAGTAGGTGCCAACTCCTCCAGCGTTCCAAAGTGAGGTGCTGAACCAGCTCACTGGGGCCTGCAAAGAGGCTTCTGGGAACTTGTGACCACCCCCAGGGCAGAAGGTGGCAAGGCCAAGAGAGGTTAGAATGAGAGACGAGGTTTTTTTTTTTTTGAGATGGAGTTTCACTCTTATCGCCCAGGCTGGAGTGCGGTGACGTCTATTTCAGCTCACTGCAGCCTCCACTTCTGAGGTTTGAGTGATTCTCCCGCCTCAGTCTCCTGAGTAGCTGGGATCACAGGTGCCCGCCACCACGCCTAACTATTGTATTTTTAGTAGAGATTAGGTTTCACCATGTTGGCCAGGCTGGTCTCGAACTCCTGACCTCATGACAGGTGATCCATCCTTCTCAGCCTCCCAAAGGGCTGAGATTACAGGCGTGAGCCACTGCGCCTGGCCGAGAGATGACTTCTTTGGGAGGCCGAGACGGGCGGATCATGAGGTCAGGAGATCGAGACCATCCTGGCTAACACGGTGAAACCCCGTCTCTACTAAAAAATACAAAAAACTAGCCGGGCGAGGTGGTGGGCGCCTGTAGTCCCAGCTACTCAGGAGGCTGAGGCAGGAGAATGGCGTAAACCCGGGAAGCGGAGCAGTGAGCTGAGATCCGGCCACTGCACTCCAGCCCGGGCAACAGAGCGAGACTCCGTCTCAAAAAAAAAAAAAAAAAAAAAAAGAAGGACTTCAAGGACACCCTTCAGAGAGCTGTCAGAGGTACCCAAGAGCTTGGGGACCTGACAACTGGTACCTGTCACCTGCCTAAGAAATCCTAAAGGCAAGAAGCCCTGAAGTCAAAACAAAGAAAGGTGAGGCTGGGTGCAGTGACTCACACCTATAATCCCAGCACTTTGGGAGGCCCAGGTGGGAAGATTGCTTGAACCCAAGAGTTCAAGACCAGCCTGGTCAACATAGCGAAACCTTGTCTCTACAAAAATACAAAAATTAGCCGGGTGTGGCGGTGCGTGCCTGCAATCTCAGCTACTAGGAAGGCTGAGGCATGAGGATCGCTTGAACCCAGGAGGCGGAGGTTGCAGTGAACCGAGATCGTGCCACTGCACTTCAGCCTGGGCAGCAGAGCGAGACTCCATCTCAAAAAAAAAAAAAAAAATAGAACAAGGAAAGGTGGCTTCCCTGGGGAGAGTCTGACCCCTTGGGACAAAGGATGCAAGAGTGTTTCCCATGGACCGGATATGGACCCTGAGAAGGAACTGCCCAGGGGGGCCACCAGGAGAAAAGGCTGAGCCAGGGAACCCAAGCATCTGCTGAAGATGTCCTCACCCCTCAAGTGAGAACCCCCCAGCTTCCAGGAAGTCTCCAAGGAACCCTACAGCCCCTCACAGGAGAAAAATTTGCTTGAAATATTTACACAGCCAAAGGAAACAATGGTGGGGGTTGACAGGGGTGCCGCCCCCTCCTCCCACTTCACCCTCCAGGAGTCCAGGCAGCCCAGGGAGTGGGAGGGAGGCCAGCAGACAGGAAGACTTGCTGGCTGGGAAGAACTTTTTAACTTCAAGCGATCCCTGTCACAAACAGAGCACTGTGGATTCGAAGTGACCGGAGGATTTTTCTTATCCAAGAGCTGCTGGAAGGTCACGTGGCTGTGAGAGATTTCATCTTAGGACTGGGGGCAAACCAGCCCCACCCCACCCAGCAATGTTAGTGTTGAACGTTCCCTGGAGAATTAAGAAAAGGTTTCCTTCTGCTGTAGCCGCAAACCTGCCTGTGTCACACGCCAGTTTCATAAACATGGCGTGTGATCCCCACGGGGTGGGGGGAACAGTTGTATTTTTAGATGAAACCTGAATATTTATCTGGTCTCTTCTCCCAAACGCTAACCTCCTTGGAAATCTGTGCAAGTTCTAGAGCAAAATACTATGTGGAATTTAGGTCTCCAGTTTATTAAATAAGAGGTAGCTTCAAGGAGCATAGAATTACATGGTTCCTTTTCAAATGTGCACGAAAAGCAACTCTTTTCCCCTGTCATTTTCCATCCTGCAGGCATCCTGCTAGAATTGGGAAGATTGGCTCAGACTGAGTTCCAGGCTACGTCTCGGCTGGTGAGAGATGAGGTGGGTCTTTGCACCAGACAATCATGTTGAAAATCACCAGACCAAAAGCAACTGATGCTTATCTGTCTCTGTCGAATTCCCAGGAATCCTGCGGGAGAGGGGGGGTTCTGAACCCACGTGGGAAGTAATGTCAGCCTGTGCCTGGGGGCGTCAGAAGAGGGAGATTGGGCAATTTCTGCTCCTTCACACCCGCCACCCTCATCTCGCTTGGGGCTCACTCTTTCCAAGTTTGCTTGGCCCTTTTGCCAAGGCAGGGGAGACCCAGCCAGGATATTTATAGTGTTGGTACATGACTGGGCAGCTAGTAGGAGCAGATGTTTTCTGATATGGGCAAAGGGAGCTATTTCTCCTGGGAGCTGGATGAAAATTAGCCAGAAAGGAAGCCACAGCCATAACTGATGTTGCTGGCCTCTCAACACTGGGGAAGGTACCCCACATCCTTATATGAGCGTGTTCCCCGACCTCGCTGCCTAGACAGCTCAATCCAGCAGATGCGGACTGTGTGCCAGGCACTGAGTGGGCACTGAGATAAATAAGACAAGGCCCACCTCTTATGATGGTGCAGGAAAACCACTTGTGTTGACCCATTCCATCCCTACAGGCCAAGACCCCGTGAGAGCCCGGTGACAGCCACATGGTGGCAGCTGCTGGGCCTGGGGACGGTGGTGGGGTGGCAAGAGGGAAGGAGTGGTCAAGGTGAGCCACATGGCCAGTGATGGCTCACCTGGCTTTGAAGGATGGGTGGGGGAGGTCCAGGTGAGAAGGGCAGAGGGAACAGAGGCTTTGCTACCTACCTGATGCATTCTGGGGACATCAAGACGCATTAGATGGGGCCAGAAGGCAGGGGCTTTCCTGAGGATGTCAGAGGAGGAGGCTGAACAGGTGAGCTGGGGCCAGGCTGCAAAGGGTCACCTTCCACACTCACGAATGTGGACTTTGGTAGACCTCAGCTTTAGGTGGGAGGAGCTGGTAAAGGTTTCTAGGGAAGAAAGGGATTTTTATTTTAGGGAGGAAAGGGGTTCTTATTCTAGGGAGGAAAGGGATTCTTATTCTAGGAAGCAATGAGAACTGGGGATCTGTGAGCAGGTTTCTCCCTGTGTCCCCATGCCCTGTGGCACTGTGCCTGGCATGGTCATTGCTCCATAAGTGCTTGTAGAAGGAGCAGACCCACAGGTGGCATCTCTGTCTCCAGACTGTCCATGAGATGAGACAGTCACTAAGATCACTAAGTGTGGCAGGCCTTCTTCAGGGCCCCGACCCCAAAACAGGTCCAAGCAGATTCCTGCATGCCTGACAGCAGCTGTAGGCATTATCTCCTTCCAGAGGGGTTCAAGCGCACCCAGACCCCGCAACAGGTCCAAGCCTCCCCAAGGCTTCTTCTCCTGGCTGCCACCTGCCCTGGAGCCCAGCCCCTGCACTGTCCCCGCTCTGATCCTGTCTGAGCCTATGCCTGCAGCTTCATCTCCCTGCCAGGCTCAACCCAAACTGGGTGTCGCCTCTTTCCTTCTATTTGAAAATTATGCGTATTGGCCAGGCACGGTAGCCCAAACCTGTCATCTCAGCTCTTTGGGAGGCTGAGGCGGGGGATCACTTGAGGTCAGGAGTTCGAGACCAGCCTGGCCAACATGGCAAAAATTCTGTCTCTACTAAAATACAAAAATTACCTAAGTATGGTGGTGCATGCCTGTAATCCTAGCTACTTGGGAGACTGAGGCAGGAGACTCACTTGAACCCAGGAGGCGGAAGTTGCAGTGAGCCAGGATCAAGTCACTATACTCCAGCCTGGGTGACAGAGTGAGACTCCATCTCCAAAAAAAAAAAAAGAAAAGAAAAAGAAAATTAAGTGTATTAGCCCATTTTCACACCGCTGATAAAGATATACCTGAAACTGGGCAATTTATAAAGGAAAGAGGTTTAATGGACTCATAGTTCCACATGGCTGGGGAGGCCTCACAATCATGGCAGAAGGCGAAAGGTACGTCTTACGTGGCGGCAGGCAAAAAGAAAGCTTGTACAGGGGCACTCCCCTTTATAAAACCATCAGATCTCATAATATTCACTGTCAGGAGAACAGCTCAGGAAAGACCCTCCCCGATAATTCAATTACCTCCTACCAGGTCCTTCCTACAACACGTGGGAATCATGGGAGCTACAATTCAAGATGAGGTTTGGGTGGGGATGCAGCCAGGTCGCATCAGCAACTAATAATAACAATGACAACAAAAGATGTTTCTGTGCATTGCAGCCTTTGCTGAAGGTCTGAGGAGACAGAGACAGAGGATATTTACAAACACAAACAACTTAAAATGGAATATTCACCTTGTCCTGTTCTTAAACCTCCTCAAGCCGTTTCTGTCAACTGGATTCTGTCCCCACCCACAGGCTGCCTATATTCCTTCTCTCTTCTCTCTCTTCCCAAACGCCTGTTCTCCCATTATGCAGAACAACTGAAGGAATTCTTGGTTTTGTTTTTGGTTTTTTGGTCTCTTCTTTTTCACCTACCCCTGAGGACCTCTCCTGTCACCCCTCAGCTGGGTAGTTTCCGAAACAAAGACATTTTGTTCCCCGAGAAGAACGCTGGTTCCACAGGTAGGAAGGTCATTTCTCCCACCCCACAGCATTCTGGAGCAGTGTGGTGTTGTGTGTACCCGGGCCTGTACGGAGCATCTTAGGGACCAAGAAAACTAAGTCCTATCACTGGGGCCCATGAATTTAATCACTCACTAAGCTGGGTGGTTACAACTATATATACGTACAAAGGCAAAGAAAGAGACCCATCTGTACAGGCTGGAGCCTAGGGGACAGGAAAGAAGCTATTTCAATGACCTTACAAGGGAGCGGTGAACACTCCTGAGGCCCGGGCGCTACGGCCCACACCTGTAATCCCAGCACTTTGGGAGGCCCAGGCAGGAAGATTGCTTGAGCCCAGGAGTTCGAGACCAGCTAGGCGACATAGTGAGAGATCCCATCTCTACAAAAAATACAAAAATTAGCCAGGCGTGGTGGTACATGCCTGTAGTCCCAACTACTTGGAAGGCTGAGGCAGGAGGATCGTTTAAGTCCAGGAGGTTCAGGCTGCAGTGAGCCATCATCCAGCCACTGCACTCCAGCCTGGGTCATAGAGTGAGATCCTGTCTCAAAACAAAACAAAAACACTCCTGGGCAATTTATCAGCTTTCAGAGAAGGAGATGATGGAGGTAGTAGAAGAAAGGGTCTTGGCCAAGCTTCAGGGATAGGGAAGATAGGAGAGTACAATGACAAAATCAGGAAGATGGAAAGAGAAGCAGAAAATAAATGGAGTTTAAATGCATTGAGAGGAGGAGACAGAGTTGGAGAGGCTCCCATGCAAGGTTGCGATTGTCTGTGAGCGCTGAACAAGCAGAGCCCAGCACAGCCAAGGACAGGACAGCGGAAGGAGCTCAGGATGGGTGGGTCTGGGCTGCACTTGGCAGACAGCAGCATTTCCACCAGCAGAGCCCTCCAACCTTGGCCCTGAGTTGCTGTCAAGTTCTTGGTGGACCTTGTCTTTCTACAGGGATCAGGAACTTGCTGGAAAGCCCTGGTGTACTGGTGACCCTTAGATATGTTCAATTAAGTGTAGCCTAACTCTGCCACCTTGCATATTCTAAGTTCAGCCTAAAGGTTTCTCCGTGCATGGTAAACTGTCACTTCACTGAATGTGTAAACAGACTGCAACCTACTCTAGTGCCAATCACCAAGTTTTGGCCAATCAAAAGCAGTCAACTGTTCAAACCTGGTTCAAATAAGGTGAACACCCAGCTGTAACCAATCCGACTGTTTCTGTACCTAATTCTGTTTTTTGTACATCACTTTCCTTTTTCTGTCCATAAATTGTCTCCCACCACATGGCTACACTGGAGTCTCTCTGAGCCTACTCCGGTCTAGGGGCTGTCCGATTCGTGAATCGTTCTTTGCTCAATTAACCTCTATTAAATGTAATTTGTCTAAGGTTTTTCTTTTAACACGTGTTTGGTTCAAATTCTCTGTTTCTTCTTGGCATACTTTGAAGGCTTTCCAGGTAATCCAGATTATTCTTCCCACTAACTTGGTATGTTCTTTGTCACATAGCCATTTGGCTTGGTCAGGGGTTCGTGGAGGAAGCCGGGAGGCAGACAGCTGGATGCTGCTGGGCTAGAGGGAGCAGCCATGTGCACGTGTGCACACACACGTGTGTGTGCACATTTACACAGGCACACACGTGCATACACATGCGCACAAGTGTGCACAATGCACGTATGCACATTCATGCATACATACATGTATGTGCACATACGCACATACACACGCATACACATATGTGCACATACACACGTGCACGTATGTGCACACATACGTACACATATGTTCACATACATACACGTGCACACATAGGCACACACATGCATACACATGTGCACATGTACACACACATACACACACACACATGCACTCACACATACGTTCAAAAGAGCCACAGAGCAGTTTGGTGGCACCAGAGAGATGCACTAGAACAAGCGTACAGAGATATGGAAAGGTTGCTATTCATGTGAACTTTCAAAAAAGCAATGCCAAGTGCTACCAGAGGTGGACACAGCCCAGAGGTGGAGGAGGAAGGGTGCATGGGAGAGAGGTCCCAGGTCTGCAGGGCTCGCCGGGCCTGAGGACACATTCACAGATGTGCAGTGAGATGAGAAGGAACAGGACAGAGGTAGCAGGTTTCTCATCAAACTAAACGTAGTCCATCCAGTTAAAGGCCACCTGGTGGTCATCTATTCTGAAATTAAGTAATCCCATGGGAAGAGCTAAGCTCTTCTCTCTTTTATAAAATGAGCAGGGCAGCTTACAGAGAGGGCTTCAGGAGGAAGGCCTAGGATGAGGAATGAGTTGTTCTGCCTCCAACTCCATCTCCTCCCACAGCCCTCCCCCACTCCCACCGCCAAATGAAATCCCTGTTGTAAAAATGTCAAAGGACAAAAAGTTGCTTAAACCATGCCAAGGGCCATGGTGTGCACAGAGGCCAGTGCCATTCGGGGCAGTGGTGGCCAAAACACGGGTCCCCAGAGGACAAAGGGGCCAAGCTGAGCCTTAGACACCCTCAAGGATGCAAGCGCTGCTTTTGAGGTCCAGGGACCCAGGCTGTTCCAGGAGTGGCCTGGGAACTCCTGCAAGCAAAACACCTAGCTTGTGAGGCCTCCCGGGCTGCCCAGCCCAACATCCATAGCTTCCTGGAGCGCATGGGTGGGAGAGCACAGCGGGGCCAGACCCCTGTCCCTGGTGGCATCATCTACAGGGAGAGGTGCAGTAAGACCGGTCACCTTCAGGAAATTTACAGAAGACGCAGGCCCAAGAGCCAAGAATGGAGACTGCCCATGTGTGTGAACTCCCACACCTCCAGGCAGACGCTAGGAGAAGGGCAACCCCTGATTTGCATCCATGTGACTTTAACACACATGCGCTCACATGTGCACTCACACCACACGCTCAGACACATGCATACACGCTCATAGGCATGTATATTTTGTGGCACAACCCCCTACCTCTTAGTCACCTGGTCAGGGAATCAAGCTCCCTACCTTTCTGCTGAGGCACGAGAATTGCTTGAACCCGGGAGGCAGAGGTTGCAGTGAGCCGAGATCTCGCCACTGCACCCCGGCCTAGTCAACAGAGCAAGACTCCGTCTCAAAACAAAACAAAACAAAATTAAATTGGTTAACCTCCTCTGCTAATCTCTGCTGTTGTAGGAGTACAGTTTTTAAAAATTCCTTTACTGTTATTTTAATGGAGTTTAGAGGAAGGGTTAAGTATACGCATTCATGTGCCGTTTCGAACCAAAAACCCTAAACCTCTGGCCTTTTAAAATGGAATTCCAGGCCGGGCACAGTAGCTCATGCCTGTAATCCCAGCACTTTGGGAGGCCAAGGCAGGTGGATCACTTGAGGTCAGGAGTTTGAGACCAGCCTGGCCAACATGGTGAAACCCTGTCTCTGGCTTCACCACTCACCCCACAGGACTCCTGAGCTGGGCTCCCTCAAAGAAGTGCTCTGAGCAGCTTTCACTCATGAACCCCATGCACAGCGACAGCTAGGGCCGTGGAAATTCCGTGCCTGGGCCAACCTCGTCTCGTGCAGCGTGGAGGGGGCACGTAGCCCGATGCTTGGGTTGGGAACCTCTGTCATTGTCTCCTTCACGGAGATGAACAGCTACTGAGAAAGAAAAAAAATGTCTTCACACAGTTTCCTGGAATAGTAGCTGCACCCACAATTAATAAGGTCTGTTTCGGTAGACCTTTTTTAGAGAAAGGAAAACTGTCACCAGCTCCATTTTGTCAGGTTCATTTCTGAGGAATCTCTTGACCACCACGGCTTCCAAGTGGGATCGATGCTGGACTTGCAAAAGGGGAAAATTATTTTTGACTCATAAACTGGAATGGAAGCCAAGGAAGAAACTCAGTTTGTGGTCTGCTGTTGCTAAATACAAAAATTGATTATTTTATGGAAGAAGAACCATGGCCAGGTCAGCTGTTTTTCCCTCATAAAATCACTCAGTGACCCGACAGGAAACTGCAGCGCCTAGGAGTCGTTTGCAGAGTGGTGCAACTGTGAGAATCTTCCCTGGAAGGGCTGCCTGACCCTTCTCCTGAGCCTCTGAAACTCGGAAGCAAGGCCAGGATGGTGATAGAGGAGGAGTGTGGCGCCCTCTGGCGAGAGTGGGACTGAGTCCCTCCCAGGAGCCCAGCCTGGGTGTCCCTCTGCAGTAAAGACCCCGCGGTGCACAGCCCAAGGCTCAGAGCTTTGCACGGAGTCTGCACCTTTGGGCCACATGGAGCTGATGTGGTTGCATGTTGGAAGAGCTCATTTAGATTCCAGCCATGTTAGAAGAGACGTGTTTATCCCAGCTGGAGATGCACAGGCCTGCAAAGGGCTGAGAGCAACCCAAAGCCGGAAGGCCAACGGGGTTTAGACCTCCTGGCCCCAGGTGCTGCCCCAGGAAAAGAGGCCATAATGCCATCTTACCCAGCCATCATTGCAGCAGCAGAACCTGTCTCCAGGTTAAGACTGAGCAGACATCAGGCAGCCTCCAAGTTGACCCCAGCATCTCTCATGTGGAATAAAAGTACTTGTCAAACATGATTATCCAGAATCTCAGGGAAAATAAAAAACGAGTTCTAAGGCTTGTGAAAGGGCATGGTCTCGAGACAGCCCAACACCAGGACTTTCCCTCTGGGTCTGGTGGAAATGTTTTGAAAGGCCAAAGAAGGGGGTTCCGTCCTTCCCGGGCCCCGACTCAAAGCCTAAAGGAAGTTGTAGGGAGTTCTGGACGTGACACTAATGCTGCAAGAAATCTCTCCAAGCTCAGACTTACATGCCTGATAGTTCCAGGTCTCAGGCTGAGGTTTTCATCCAAGGCTGGGTGATTTGATTCCCATAAGTCACATCTGTAGCTCTGTAGCATTGATAAGGGCGCTCCAGGCGTGAACCTGGAGCCACTGGGGATCCAGAAGGAATTCCTGTCTGCACCGTATGTGTGGTTCGGGGGGCTTCCTTCCGAACTTTCTACAGTTTCCTGGAGGGATCAGGAACGGCCTCCATTGGAATTGGGCAAGAAGGACCTCCCTATTCCCTGGCACTCACACCTGGAAGTTGCTGGCCCACCCACCCCCTGCAGAGAGTTTGAAGGTCCATGAGGCAGGTGTTGGAAGGCCCAGGGAGGAGCTGAGAAAGAAATTCAGGAAGATTCCATCATGACGTCATCAATCCCCCTGAAAATCTGCAGGTTGCATTTACTCCTTTGCTTCAGTGCACCACATTTTAGGGAGATTTTTGTTTTGTTTTGTTTTGTTTTTCTTGAAGTACAAGAACACCAGTGATGAAACTTGAAAGCATCCTGTACTCCCGGTGGATCAGGAAAATAAGAGTTTTGGAGTCTTGGTGGGAGTGTTGGTGGGGGGGGGTCTGCCCTCTGAACAGGGACATGGTGAGGGGGACTGCACTGAAGCTGTGTCCCCAACTCCTTCCTCCACCAATGCTTCAGTTCCTCATCTCCAAAATGCCTACAGCTCTCACCCTTCTCCACTTTTTTTAGTTTTTACTTCCGTGGCATATAATTTTTTATTGAGTAGTAATTCACATGCCCTACAATTCACCCTTTTATACACACGGTGCTTTAGGATGTTTACAGAGCTGTGCAACCATCAGGACAACCCATTTTTGAACATTTTTAGCCCTCCAAAAGAAACCCTACAACCGACTGGGCACGGTGGCTCATGCCTGTAATGCTAGCACTTTGGGAGGCCAAGGCAGGAGGATCACTCGAGCCCAGGAGTTCAAGACCAGCCTGGGCAACATGGTGAAACCCTGTCTCTACCGAGAAAAAAAAAAAACCTACAAAAATTAGCCAGACATGGTGGCAGGTAGCTGTAGTCCCACCTACTGGAGAAGCTGAGGTGGGTGGATTGCTTGAGCCGGGGAGGTCGAGGCTGCAGTAAGCCATGATTGCACCACTGCACTCTAGCCTGGGCAACTAAGTGAGACCTTATTGCAAAACAAAACAAAACAGAACCCCTACAACCTGTAACCATCATTCCCCAATCCCACCCCAACACTCACCAGCCCTAGGAAACCACTAATCTACTTTTGAACTCCTGACCTTAAGTGATCCACCCACCTCAGCCTCCCAAAGTGCTGGGATTACAGGTGTGAGCCACTGTCCCCGGCTTTTTTTGAGATGGAGTCTCACTCTGTCCCCCAGGCTGGAGTGCAGTGGCACGATCTTAGCTCACTGCAAACACTAATATACTTTCTAACTCTATGAATTTGCCTATTCTGGACTTTTTTTTTTTTTTTAATGGAGACAGAGTCTCACTCTGTCTCTGAGGGCTGGAGTGCAGTGGCACTATCTAGACTCACTGCAGCCTCAACCTCCCAGGCTCAAGTGATCCTGCCACCTCAGCCTCCCGAATAGCTGAGACTACAGGTATGCGACACCATGCCCAGTTAATTGTCTTCATTTTTTATAAAGACAGGGTCTCAGTATATTGCCCAAGCTGATCTCAAACTCCTGGGCTCAAGGGATCCTCCCACCTTGGCCTCCCAAACTGCTGGGATTCCAGGCATAAGCCACTGAGCCCAGCCTGGACATTTTATAGAAATGGAATCAGAGAACATGATGTCTTTTGTGTCTGGCTTCTCTCAGCTGCCATAACATTCTCCAGGCTCATCCACACTGTAGCATGTGCCAGTGCTTCTTTCCTTTTCATGGCTGAATAATTTTCCACTTTATAGACATACCACATTTTAATTTTAATTACCCATTCATCAACTGATGGATGTTTGGGTTTTTTCCACTTTGTGACTTTTTTTTTTTTTTTTTTTTTTTTTTTTTTTTTTTGAGATGGACTCTCGCTCTGTTGCCCAGGCTGGAGAGCAGTGGCGTGAGCTCCACTCACTGCAACTTCTGCCTTCCAGGTTCAAGTGATTCTCCTGCCTCAGCCTCCAAGTAGCTGGAATTACAGGCGCCCACCACCACACTTGGCTAATTTTTGTATTTTTAGTAGAGACAAGGTTTCGCCATATTGGCCAGGCTGGTCTCAAACTCCTGACCTCAAGTGATCCTCCCACCTCGGCCTCCTCCCAAAGTACTGGGATTACAGGCGTGAGACATCATGCTCAGCCCACTTTTTGGCTGTTATTACGAATAATACTGCTAAGAACATTTGTGTACATGTTTTTTTAAATTGCCTTTTGTCTCTATTTTTCCTTACTATTTTTATAACCACAGAAATGATTTTGTTTAGGCATATGTTTTCAGTTCTCTTGGGTCTATACCTAGGAGTGAAATGGTAATTCTGTGTTTAACCTATTGAGGAACTACCAGGCTGTTTTCTACCTCTATTCACCTTTTAGGAGTCCTAAGAATTAGTCAATCCTGTTTGACAAACAATACCAGTATAACTGGATCTTTCCAGCAAAAGCCTGAACAAGTCCTAGAGTTAAATTTCCATTTTAGCAGGGGGAGGTGGTTGACTGACTGCCCTGGTTAGTTTAAGGCAATAATAATTTTTAAAGTTATTGGGTCAAGCACGGTGGCTCACACCTGTAATCCCAGCACTTTGGGAGGCCAAGGTGGGCAGATCCCTTGAGCTCAGGAGTTTGAGACCAGCCTGGGCAACATGGTGAAACCTTGTCCCTACCAAATATACAAAAACTTAGCCAGGCATGGTGGTTCACGTCTGTGGTTCCAGCTACTTGGGAGGCTGAGGTGGGAGGATCACCTGAGCCTGGGAGGTGGAGACCACAGTGAGACATGATTGTGCTTTGAAGGTACCAAAGAGGGGCTGAGAGAAAATAGCAAAGGTGGGGGCAGTGCTTCAGGTGGGGTAGCCAGGAAACCCCTCTCTGCAGAGGTGTATCTGTTTTCTCTTACCGTCAATTACCAGTAACCTCAAACTCAGCAGTTTCAAAGAACATCCGCTTCAGAGCTCAGCATTCTAGGGGTCAGAAGTCTGGGTGGGCTCAACTGGGTTCTGTGGTCAGGATCTCACACGGACGAGATCAAGGTGTCGGCTGGACTGGGCTCCCCTCTGGAGCCTTGGAGAAAGAATCCACTTCCAAGCTCATTCCAGGTGCTCACAGAATCCAGCTTCCTGCAGTTGTCAGACCCAGGTCCCTGCCTCCTTGCTGGCCACCAACAAGGGTTGCCCTCAGCTACTCAGGAGCACTCTCCTTCCTCCATCCTCAAAGCATCCGTGGCACCTCGGGTCCGTCTCTCGCTTTGAATTTCTCTGGCTTTCTCCTCTGCACCAGCCAAAAACTGCTCTCTGCTTCACAGTCCCGTGCAATTAGCTTTGGCCGGCAGGATGATCTCCATCTTCCAGTCTTAAGGTTAACCATGTCATAAGCCATAATGCAGCCCAGGAGTGACGGCACAGTCACAGGCTCTGGGATTAGGACATAAAATGGGTCAGGTGGGGAGGGCATGTTTGGAATCTTGCCAAGCACAGGTGTCCCTGAGACCTAGAGCAGGAGGAGGCAATGAGGGTGTGACCATGGGAGGAGAAACAGCCCAGACAGAGGGGCCAGCATCCTCCCTGGAGGAGGAAGAGGCTAGGTCTGTGTGAGGCAATGAAAGGCCCCTGGACTGCAGGACAGTGAGAAATGGGCAGCGTGGCCTGAGGTGGGTGAGTGGGCAGAGGAGACCCCTCACCCATGGAGGCCCTGGGAGACAGCTGTGGACAAGGCAGAGCCAGAAGGGTCCCAGGCCCAGGGCACTCGGCAGAGACCGCTCTCTAGAATTAGACCTCAAAATCCTGCTTTTTAAAAATAGCTTGATTGGCTGGGCATGGTGGCTTATGCCTGTAATCCCAGCACTTTGGGAGGCTAAAGCAGGCAGATCACTTGAGACCAGGAGATCGAGACCAGCCTGGTCAACGTAGTGAAACCCTGTCTCTACTAAAAATACAAAAATTAGCCGGGTGTGGTGGCATACACCTGTAGTCCCAGCTACTCGGGAGGCTGAGGCAGGAGGATTGCTTGAACCTGGGAAGCAGAGGTTGCAGTGAGCCAAGATCATGCCACTGCACTCCAGCCTGGGCAACAGAGTGAGACTCCACTGCAAAAATTATAAATAAATAAATAAATAAATAAATAAATAAATAAATAAATCTAGTTCGATTAAGGTATAATATATAATGAATAACTGACATGCAATAAACAGCACATATTTAAAGCACACAGTTGATAACTCTTGACTTAGGTGTCCACCTGTGAAGACATGTCCACAATCAAGATAATGGAGACCTCCAGCACTCCCAAAAGTCACCTCAAGTCCCACTGTCATCTCTTCCTCCATCTCCCCTGCTCCTCCCTTTGGAGGAAACCAGGGTCTCCTTCCTCTCACGGTAGAGTAGTTTGCATTTTCTAGAGTTTGGTGTAAATGCATCACACAGTACTGCCAGGAGCTGACTTACGTCACCCGGAAATTCATACGCTGAAGTCCTAATCCCCAGTACCTCGGCATGCGACTGTATTTAAGGATAGTGTCTTTAAAAAGGTAATTCCGCTAAAATGAGGTCATTAGGGTGGGCCCCAACCCAATATGATTGATGTCCTTATAAGAAGAGAAAATTGGCCAGGCGCGGTGGCTCATGTCGGCAGTCTCAGCACTTTGGGAGCCCAGAAGTTCGAGACAAGCCTGGGCAACATAGTAAGACCCTGTATCTACAAAAATTACAAAAATTAGCCTGGTGTGGTGATGCGCGCCTGTAGTCCCAGCTACTTGGTGGGCTGAAGTGGGAGGATCAGTTTGGAGCCCAGGAGGTCAAGGCTTCAGTGAGCAGTGTTTACATCACTGCACTCCAGCCTGGATGACAAAGTGAGACCCTGTCTCAAAAATAAAAAGGCAAAACATACTCAATCTATTAAAAAAAAGAAGGAGAAGGAGAAGAGGAAGAAGAAGAGGGAGAAGAAAAGAAGAAAAAGGAGAAGGAGAAGGAGGAGGAGGATCAGGAGGAGGAGGAGAGGAGGAAGGAGGAGGAGAAGAGGAAGGAGGAGAAGAAGAAGAAGAAAAACAGGAGGAAATTGGAACACAGACATGTGGAGGGACAGTGATGGGAGGCCACCAGAAGGCCCATTTACATGCTGAAGACAGAGGCCTCGGAAAACCAAGCCTGTCGACACCTCTATCTCAGACTTCCAGCCCCTATAATTGTGAGAAAATAAACTTCTGTTGTTTACGCTACCCTGTCGGCAGTGCTTCCTTTTGGCAGCCCTAGCAAACGACCACAGGTATATACTCCTTCTGTCTGACTTCTTTCATTCAGCGGATTTGGAAATTCATCTATGTTGTCATATGTATCTGTAACTCTTTTTTTCTTTGTTGATAGTCCAGTGTACAGATATGCCACAATTTGTTTTTCCTTTCACCTGCTAATGGACATTCAACTTATTTCCAGTTTTTGCTTGTTACAAATAACACTGCTGTGCGCATCCGTGTACAAGTCTTCGTGTGGACATATATTTCCTTTTCTTTTAGGTAAGTACTTACGGTGAGGTAAGTACCTAGGAGTAGAATGCCTAGGTCGTAAGGCAGGTGTGTGTGTTTTTTTTTTTTTTTTTTTTTTTTTTTTTTTTTTTTTTTTTTTTTTTTTTGAGGCGGCTCTGGCCTCTGTCGCCCGTTACTGGAGTGCAGTGGGCCGGATCATCCGCTCACTGCCAAGGCTCTGCCTCCTGGCGTTTACGCGTGTCTCTCGTGGGCCTCAGGGCTCATCCTCCGCTCGAGCTGGAGAGCTGAGACATGTGGCAGCCCGCCAGTGTCGGCGTTGGTGTGTTTGGTCTCATCGCTGACTCTTTCCAGTTAGAACGTACAAGCCGAATCCCCTCACCAAAAAAAAAAAAAAAAAAAAAAAAAAAAAAAAAATATATTATTACGTACGAGCGCCGGCGTGTTTCCCCTGTGTTAGCCACAGGACACAAGTCTACGATCTCTCACTGACCTCGTGTCATGCCCGTCTCGGCCTCCCAAAGTGCTGGGAATTACAGGCTGGAGCCACCGCGCCCGCTCAAGGCAGGTGTGTGTTTAAACTTTTTTTTTTTGAGACAGAGACAGAGTTTTGCTCTTGTTGCCCAGGCTGGAGTGCGATGGCGTGATCTCGGCTCACCCCAACCTCCACTTCCTGGGTTCAAGTGATTCTCCTGCCTCACCCTCCCAAGTAGCTGGGACTGCAGGCACCCACCACCATGCCCAGCTAATTTTTTTGTTTGTTTGTTTGGTTTTTTTTGAGACGGAGTCTGGCTGTGTCGCCCAGGCTGGAGTACAGTGGCGCGATCTCGGCTCACTGCAAGCTCCGCCTCCCGGGTTCATGCCATTCTCCCGCCTCAGCCTCCGAGTAGCTGGGACTACAGGCGCCCGCCACCGCGCCCGACTAATTTTTTGTATTTTTAGTAGGGGGGTTTCACCATGTTAACCAAGATGGTCTCGATCTCCTGACCTCGTGATCCGCCCGCCTCGGCCTCCCAAAGTGCTGGGATTACAGGCTTGAGCCACCGCGCCCGGCCATTTTTTTGTATTTTTAACAGAGACAGGGTTTCTTCATCTTGGTCAGGCTGGTCGAGAACTCCCAATCTCGGGTGATCTGCCCACCTCAGCCTCCCAAAGTGCTGGGAGCCACCGCGCCCAGCTATGTTTAACTTTTTTTAAAAACTGCTGAACTGTTCTTGAAAGTGGTTGTTCTATTTTCCATTCCTGCCAGCAAAGAATGAGAGTTCCAGTTTCTCCACATCTTCACCAGTGCTTAGTATGGTCAGTCTTTTCCATTTTAGCCATTCCAATAGGTGTATAGCAGTATCACTTTGTGGCATTAATTTGCATTTCTCTAATGACTAATGATTTTAGTACTTTCTCATACGCTAATTGGCCTTCCAATAAGCAAAATGTAGGCTTATTAAATAAAGAAGCAGTTGTTTGTTCAAACATTTTGTCCATTTTTGTTTTTATTTTTTGAGACAGTGTCTCGCTCTGTCACGCAAACTGGAGTGCAGTGGCACCATCACAGCTCACTGCAGCCTCGACCTCCTGGCTCAAATGATCCTCCCAAGTAGCTGGGACTGTAATGTGCCACCATGCCCAGCTAATTTTTTGACATTTTGTAGATACAAGGGGTCACTATGTTACCCAGGCTGGTCTTGAACTCCTGGGCTCAAGCGATCCCTCAGCCTCCTAAAGTGCTGGGATTTCAGGTGTGAGTCACCATGCCCAACCTGTCCTTTTTTTTTTTTTTTTTGGAGACGGAGTCTCGCTCTGTCGCCCAGGCTGGAGTGCAGTGGCCGGATCTCAGCTCACTGCAAGCTCCGCCTCCCGGGTTTACGCCATTCTCCTGCCTCAGCCTCCCGAGTAGCTGGGACTACAGGCGCCCACCACCTCGCCTGGCTAATTTTGTATTTTAGTAGAGACGGGGTTTCACCGTGTTAGCCAGGATGGTCTCGATCTCCTGACCTCGTGATCCGCCCGTCTCGGCCTCCCAAAGTGCTGGGATTACAGGTGTGAGCCACCGCGCCCGGCCCCATTTTTTAAATGAGCTGTTTTCTTACCAACTTTTGAGAGTCCTTTATACATTTTGAATACAAATCCTTTATCAGATATATGACTTACAAATATTTTCTTGTCACTCTCTTCACACTGTCTTTAAAAAAACACAAAGTAGCCAGGCGCCATGGCTCACAAGGTCAGGAGTTTGAGACCAGCCTGACCAATATGGTGAAACCTCGTCTCTACTAAAAACACAAAATTTAGCCAGACGTGGTGGCACGTGCCTATAATCCCAGCTACTCAGGAGGCTGAGGCAAGAGAATCGCTTGAACCCAGGAAGCGGAGGTTGCAGTAAGCCAAAATCACACTGCACTCCAGCCTGGGCGACAGAGCAAGACTCTGTCTCAAAAAAAAAAAAAAAAAAAGTTTTAACTTTTCATTAAGTCCAATTCTATTTGTTCTTTAATGGATCATACTTTTGCTACTGTATCTAAGGAACCTTTGCCTAACTCAAGGTTACAAAGTTTTTTCCTATGTTTTCTTCTGGAAGTTTTGTGCTTTTAAGTCTTACATTTAGGCCTACTTTGAATTAATATTTTTATATGGTACAGGGTGTGAATCAAGGCTCATTTTTTCACATATGGATATTCAGTTGTTCTAGCACATTTGTTGAAATGACCGTACTTCTCCCACTGAATTGCCTTTGTTTTTTGTTTGTTGTCTGTTTTTGAGACAGTTTTGCTCTGTCGCCCAGGCTGGAGTGCAATGGCGCAATCTCGGCTCTACCGCCTCTGCCTCTTGGTTTTGAACGATTCTCCTGCCTCAGCCACCCAAGTAGCTGGAATTACAGGCACCCCAGTAGCTGGGATTACAGGCACGCCTGGCTAATTTTTGTATTTTCCGTAGAGACGGGGTTTCTCCATGTTGGCCAGGGTGGTCTCAAACTCCTGACCTCAAGTCACCTGCCCACCTCAGCCTCCCAAAGTTTTGGAATTACAGGTGTGAGCCACTGCGCCCGGCCTCACTGAATTGCCTTTGAACCTTTGTTGAAAAAAAATTTTTTTTTTTAATGTGGGTCTATTTCCGGGTTCTCTATTCTGTTCCGTTGATCTATTTGTCTTTACATCAGTACCATACTGCCTTGATTATCATAGCTATATAATAAGACCGGAAATCAGATGGTATAAGCCCTCCTACTTTGTTGTTTACCGAAGTTGTTTTGGCAATTCTATGTTCTGTGCATTTCCATTCGAATTTTGGAATCAATTTTGTCCATTTCTTTTTTTTTTTTTTTTTGAGACAGAGTCTGGCTTTGTCACCTAGGCTGGAGTGCAGTGGCACGGTCTCAGCTCACTGCAACCTCTGCCTCCCAGGCTCAAGTGATTCTCCTGCCTCAGCCTCCCAACTAGCTGGGATTACAGGCATGCGCCACCATGCCTGGCTAATTTTTGTATTTTTAGTAGAGATGGGATTTCACCTATTGGCCAGGCTGGTCTCAAACTTTCGACCTCAGGTGATCCGCCCGCCTCAGCCTCCCAAAGTGCTGGGATTACAGGAGTGAGCCACCACACCCGGCTCAATTTTGTTCATTTCTACAGAAAAAAATCTTGCTGGAATTGGGGTTACATATCTATAGATCAACTTGGAGTGAAATTTTGGAGAGATTTAATATCCTAACGGTATATTATTGTTTTTGTTTTTTATGTTTTTTTTGTTTTTTTTGGTTTTTTTTTGAGACGGAGTCTCGCTCTGTCACCCAGGCTGGAGTGCAATGGCATGATCTTGGCTCACTGCAATCTCCACCTCCCAGGTTCAAGCGATTCTCTTGGCTCAGCCTCCTGAGTGACTGGGATCACAGGCATGCACCACCAGCCTGGCTAATTTTTTGTATTTTTAGTAGAGACGAGGTTCGCCATGTTGGCCAGGCTGGTCTCAAACTCCTGACCTCAGGTGATCCACCAGCCTCGGCCTCCCAAAATGCTGGGATTACAGGCGTGAGCCATGGTATATTTTTAAGTCAACATATAATTTATATTCCATAAAATTCACCACTTTAAAATGTACAATTTAGGCTGGGCATGGTGGCTGATGCCTCCCAAAGTGCTGGGATCACAGGCGGGAGCCACCACAGCCGGCCCGATATCAGCTTTTAAAGCACGTGTATTCGTTCTTCCTCACAGTACACCGCATATTGCCTGGGAGTGTGGCTGGCTGGAGTTTAGACAGTCGCTGAACTCTAGAACTGACAGGAAACTTAGAAATGGTACAGTGCAGAGGTTGCAAACCGGCTGCCCAGAGGCCAACTTGGCAATCAGATGTGTTTGTGTGGCCTATACAGGATGTCCTGAAGGCGTGAGCCAATGTTTCAGAATTTGGTAGCTTTCACAAACATTTTTTTAAAAATCAGCCATCTGGCAGCCCGGGCCCGCATCCCTCCTGGCAATGGTGGGCTGTGCAGGGTGGAGGAGCCTCTCCCGCAGGTCCCCTTGGTGCCTGCCACCCACACAGAGCCCCAACGCCCTAATATCTGCCCTCTCCCCTGCCTCCACCACCCCAAAAAATATGCCTTTTAGAGATAAACCCTGGGGAGGTTCCCTAATTTTCCTGGGACAAACCGTGCACGCTGACCCTAAAGCCTGTGCTTCTTCCCACTCTGTGGACGTCCCCTCCCTCTACAGTGACCAACTCAGTCTGGTTTGCTTAGTCTCTGGGTTTGCGTACAGCAAGTCCTGTAGCCCTGGAACCCTCCCAGTCCCAGGCAAACCGGGATGTGTGGCCACACTACCGCTCACTTCCTACCCTTCTCCCACACCAAAAAATAAAATAAGATAAAACAAATTGTAATTTAGGCAGGGTGCGGTGGCTCACACCTGTAATCCCAGCACTTTGGGAGGCCGAGGTAGGCAGATCACTTGAAGCCAAGTGTTCAAGACCAGCTTGACCAATATGGCGAAACCCCGTTTCTACTAAAACTACAAAAGTTAGCCAGGCGTGGTGGCACCCCTGTAATCCCAGCTACTCAGGAGGCACAAGAATCACTTGAATGCAGGAGGCACAGTCTGTAGTGAGCTGAGATTGGGCAGCTGTAGTCCAGTCTGGACAACAGAGCAAGACTCTGTCAAAAAAAAAAAAAAGTAATTTAATTAAAAAGCAGAGTTTTGTTGAACTAAGATTTCATCTCCTCTCTGGCCTGCTTGCTGGGCTAGACATGGAAGCTGCCAGCGCCACCATCTCTGATTTCTTCATGGTGGAAGAGGTGAGTTGTGCCGTCCTTCACCGCAGTGACCTCCTGGGGCCCAGCGCCCCACTCTGTGCCTGTGATGGAGGACGCCTCGCATAGGATGGGCCCCAAGTCCCAGCCGACAGCAGCGCACAGGCGCCTTGCTGCCAGATGGCGGCGTGAGCCTGTGTTTATGATTAGGTGGCAGACTACACTCGGAACCCAGCAAGCCGATGATGAAAGCTGTTAAAAGAACATTGTTATATGACTTTTCATAGTTTCCCAAGTAAATATTACACTCACTGCTGCTTGAATTACTAATGCTTTGGAAGTGGAGGCCGAAATCCGTTCCCAAACAGACTCCCTTTTTTTCCCTGTCACCTAGGCGCTCGGCATTGTTGTCGAATTGTTTTCCCGGGCTCGCCCGTCCTCACAGCTCAGTACATTCCCTCCCAGTGATCTCTTGGCACCTCCGAAGCCCGAGTTTGCACAGCCACCTCATTTCCCAGCTCCTCCACCCCAGCTCCCTCTGCAGCAGGCAGCTTGCCGCAGGCAGGTGACCCCAAGGTCCTCAGCTAGAACTGCAGAAAAGGGAGCAAATGAAAGGCAGCCACAGCTCTGCTGAGCCTCTCCAAAGAGTCCGGCTTTGCACAGGCAACTTCAGGTGGAAGGAAAGGTCCCTGCTGGAAGTGTCACCTCTGGGCCCGCACTGCGGCATTTAACCTCTTCCTCAGGCTGCCCGGAGAGACAGCCGGAGAAAGTGCCTTGGACCCAAACAGCTCTTGGGTCCTCACTGTTTTTATTACTGCTTATAAAAGCTAGTAAACAGATGGTTTGGGTTAGAGAAAATATGCAGTCAGGGTTATTAAAAAGAAAAAAAGCAAGCAAGCAGAAGAATGAGGAGAGGAAAGGAAAAAGCAAGGGACGCTGACAGCTCGCCAATCCAAACGCCCCTGGTCCCGTGTGTGTGTCTCTCCTGGACTGGTGGTCTGTCCCAAAAGAAGCCCCCAAGAAGTCCAGTCTCACAAGGAAAATGCACTCCCTCCTCTCACCAGCCCACTTCCTATATTCTGTCCCACACATACTGTGACACGCTGGTAAGATGAGTTTGGTGGTACCTGGAGCCAGAGGAAGGGAATGAAGGTTGACCCCAGAAGAGGCTGTGGATGGCCACAGAGGTAGACAGGGAGGGAGGACAGGAAGCTTACAGGTCTCTCTGGAGGAAGAGGCACCACGGCTATGAATTTCCTGCGAGAATAGAGAGGGCAGCCAGGGCGTTGGGGGCTCGGTTATGTACCTGGCAGTGACCTTGGCTGAATGAGGCTGCTGGTTCACACCAGTCCTAGGAGACCACAGGATGGATGGCCCTGGGATTGAACCACAGGACTAAGATGCTTGAGCAAGGAGGGGGCAAAGATGCTCCCTCCACCCTCCAGAGACGGCCCCTTCCCTCCCCGCTAGCAGCCCCCAAGGAGAGAAACTAGGTACAAGACTCTGTGTAAGACATGGGGGGAAGAGAGGATCGGCAGGGACATGGTCCTCGTCAACCTGTATTGTGGTCCTATCCAGCTACTGAGGGAACTTGTCCCACATCCGAGAGGAAGAAGCCACAAGAGGCCAAAAGAAGTCGCGTGTGACCCCTGAGCATCTAGAAGAAACTTAAGACAGCAAGGCCCGGGTGCTTGGGGCCTTGGGGCCAGGACCCCACAAGAGGTGGGCAGAGGTTTCCGTCTCCACTTCAGCTAAAGCAACAAAGACAGAATCAGAATGAAGATGGGGACACCAAGGAGCCGGGAAGGAGCCCGCAGGGCAAATGGAACTGCAGTCCTTCCAGGTCAGTCATGGGCAGAAGGCTGGTCCAAGGCAGTGGCCTCCAAGTGCGGCCCCCAGAACTGCTCCTGGTCGGCTGATGGTTTGCTGCTAGTCTGCCACAGTGTAAGTATAGAAATCAAGAGTTAGTTGGCCGGGTGTGGTGGCTCATACCTATAATCCCAGCACTTTGGGAGGCCAAGGTGGGTGGATCACCTGAGGTCAGGAGTTCTAGACCAGCCTGGCCAACATGGTGAAACCCCATCTCTACTAAAAATACACAAAAAATCAGCCGGGCATGGTGGCAGGTGCCTGTAATCCCAGCTAGGCAGCTGGGAGGCTGAGGCAGAAGAATCACTTGAACTTGGGAGGCAGAGGTTGCAGTGAGCAGAGATCATGCTACTGCACTCCAGCCTGGGCGACAAAGTGAGACTCCATCTCAAAAAAAGAAAAAAAAAAAAGAAAGAAAGAAATCAACAGTAAGCGCTTAGAAACGTTGATCCCTTTTTCGCCTTGTCATGTTTGTTCTGCTTATATTTTTTGAAATGTCATATGCAGGATGGGTGCAGTGGTTCACACGTGTAATCCTAGCACTTTGGGAGGCCAAGGCAAGATAATCAGTTGATCCCAGGAGTTCAAGACCAGCCTAGGCAACATACCAAGACCCCGTCTCTACAAAAAAATCAAAATATTAGCAGGTGTGGTAACACACACCTGTAATCGCAGCTACTCGGGAGGCTGAGGCAGGGGAGGATCAGTTAAGCCCAGGAGGTTGAAGCTGTGGTGAGCTGTGATTGTGCCACTGCACTCCAGCCTAGGCGACAGAGTGAGAGCCTATCTCAAAAAAGAAATAAAGGCCAGACAAGGTGGCTCACGCCTGTAATCCCAACACTTTGGGAAGCCGAGGTGGGAGGATCATTTGAGGTCAAGAGTTCGAGGCCAGCCTGGCCAATGTGGTGAAACCCCGTCTCTACTAAAAATACAAAAATTAGCCAGGCGTGCTGGTGCATGCCTTTAGGCCCAGCTACTCAGGAGGCTGAGACAGGATAATCACTTGAACCTGGGAGACTGAGATTGCAGTAAGCTGAGGTTGTGCCACTGCACTCCAGCCTAGGCAATAGAGAGAGACTCCGTCTCAAAACATAAAGAAATAAAAAATAGGGGCTGGGCGTGGTGACTCACACCTGTAATCCCAGCACTTTGGGAGGCCGAGGTGTGTTGGATCACTTGAGGTCAGGAGTTTGAGACCAGCCTGACTAATATGGTGAAACCCCGTCTCTACTAAAAAATATATACAATTAGCCAGGCGTGGTGGTGCACACCTGTAATCCCAGCTACTTGGCAGGCTGAGGCAGGACAATTGCTTGAACCTGAGAGGCAGAGGTTGCAGTGAGCTGAGATTGCACCATTGCACTCCAGCCTGGGCAATAAGAGCGAAACTCCATCTCAAAAAAAAATGAAAGAAAGAAAGGGAAGGAAGGGAGGGAGGGAGGGAGGGAAGGAAGGAAGGAAGGAAGGAAGGAAGGCGGGCAAGCAGGCCGGCCAGGTGCAGTGGCTCACGCCTGTAATACCAACACTTTGGGAGGCCAAAGCCGGCAAATCATCTGAGCTCAGGAGTTTGAGACCAGCCTGGGCAACATGGTGAAACCCCGTCTCTACTAAAAATACAAAAATTATCTGGGCCTGATGGTGCACGCCTGTAATCCCAGCTACTCGGGGGGCTGAGGCGGGAGAATGCCTTGAACCTGGGAGGCGGAGGTTGCAGTGAGCCAAGATCGTGCCACTGCACTCCAATCTGGGCAACAAAGTGAGACTCTGTCTAGGAAAAAAAAAAAAAAAATGGAGTGACTGGAGCCCGCCCTGCAGTGGAGGGATGGCTGCAAAGACTATGGAGCTGCCCCCAGCATCCTGCCAAGAGAAATGAGGGCTTTGGGGGCCAGGGTTCCAGAGACCCCTCAACCTGCCTCAGGCTTATTAGTGATACGGTACTACTCTCCATCCCCCAAACTGACAGCAGGTGGATACAAACCCCAGTTACAAGGTACAAGGGAAAATGATGCTGGGCCTTTTAAAATAATCCAGACCATGGCCTGTGGGCACAGGGAAAGTGCCTTCAGGCTGCGCACAGTGGCTTGCACCTATAATCCCAGCACTTAGGGAGACTGAGGCAGGCAGACCACCTGAGGTCAGGAGTTCGAGACCAGCCTGGTCAACACAGTGAAACCCCATCTCTACTAAAAATACGAAAATTAGCTGGGTGTGGTGGCTGTCACCTGTAATCCCAGCTACCCGGGAGGCTGAGGCAGGAGAATCACTTGAACCCAGGAGGCAAAAGTTGCTGTGAGCGGAGATTGTGCCACTGCACTCCAGCCTGGGCAACTCAGCAAGACTCCAGCTCAAATAAATAAATAAATAAGAAAGTGTTTTCTATTTCCTTTATTCTCTCCTCCCCGGCGCTGGAGGTGAGGAGACCAATTCAAGCCTAAAAATCCCACTGGCTTCAACTCAAAAGAGAACAGAGTGTATGATTCCATTTATATAAAGCACAAAAACAAGCAAAAGTAGCCAGTGAGGAGACGGGATGATCTCTGCAGCAAACCAACACAACACCCACTCACCTATATAACAAACCTACACATCCTGCACATGTATCCCAGAACTTCAAAGTTAAAAAAGAAACAGAAAACAAACTGACCAGCAACCAGCGCCGTGAGAAGTTAGAATGGCACTCACTTTGGGGTAGAGTGACCCCAAACTGGGGAGTAAGGAGGACTCCTGGGGCTGGCTGTGTGCCTACCCTTGATCTGGGCATGTTCCGTTTGCAAAAATTGCACAGTTGGTGAAAGGTGTATGCCTATGGTTTGTACACTTTGTACATGGATATCAAACTTCAATAAGAAGTTTTTAAAGCCTGTAGGCTCTAACCACACGTGAAAATCAAATATTAGCACCGAGGTCTTGTGAGACTCTTCTGCTGTGTTAAAAGCGCGCCGTCGTAGGGACCCCCAAAAAAGAGCAATGACCCTGCAAGACAAGCCGGGATTCGATTTTTGGGTCACTGTTTTCCCAGGTGGTTGCGGGGCAGGGGGCGGTTGACTCATTTTCCCTGCTCCCCCCGCCCTGCCCTCATCCCCACCATGTGGGGCTGGATGGGGGCCAAAGGCCGGGAGATTTGGGCCGTTGCCTTGGTGATGCTTAAATATTGGCTTCAAGTTGTGATGGTAAAATAAATAAGCAAGAGGCTTGGGGAGCTCCAACCGGCCCTGCCCGCTGTTCCCAGGTCGCCATTCAAAACCACAAAGGTGCTTCAAGTACTGTGAAGCCTGGAACTCTCACCTGGGTGGACAGGGGACAGGTTAGGAGCAGGATGTGTCCTGGATGCTCAGGGATCCACGCTCACTGCAGATGTCCGCTCTGAATAGACTCTGCTAAAATCCTAGCTCGGTCTTCTGGCAACGTAGCAGCCAGGAATGCAAATCCTGAGCATGGGGAAGTTTGCTCAACCTACGATGGTTGGATGGGCACTGAGGGAGTTCGAGAGCTACAATCTGCTGTCAGGAGACGTGCTTGCCTTCAGAAGGCAAGGGCAAAGAAAACAGAGCTGTGTCTAGAGGCCAGGAGCCAGGCCACATCCAGCCCCTAACCTGCCCCCTGTCCCCTGTGCTCCCCAAGTGAGAGTTTCAGGCTTCACAATACTTAAGTCACCTTTGTGGCTTTGAATGGGAATCTGGGAACAGCTGGCAGGACCGGTTGGAGCTCCCCAAGCCTCTTGCTTATTTATTTTACCATCGCAACTTGAAGCCAACATGTAAGCATCACCAAGGCTTAAATGATGCCCCAGGCCCATCCTGGAACCAGGAAGCAGAGGAGCTGAGATTCCCAACAGAGCCCGAGAAGACAAGGACCCTGGTCCGGAAGTAGAGCAGAGCTTTGCCCAAGATAAACTCTCAGTTGTGGTCTTGCCTCTCTTGCCAAGATGCTATTTGACTTGGAGGTGTATAGCAAGTTCTTAGCTCCTCCGGGCCTCAGTTTCCCCATCTGCAAACCATTATTTTTATAGAGGAAGGCAGGAGAGAATGGGACTCCAGCCCTGAGAACACACCCTCCCAGGCGTATCCCAGCGCTCCCTGGCCAGGCAGCTGTGGCAGATGTGCAGAACATCTTCCAGGGTTTACAACTCGGCTGCCCTCAGGGAAGTGGAAACTGTTGGCCTCACCCATTCCCAAAGCATCCAAATCATAAACCGCCACTAAAGTCTTGGCTCGGAAGGTCTGATTGTCCTGCTATGTGTGCAGGGGAGAGGAGAACACACAACGCTGGGCAGGGGTGGGGTGGGGACAGCTCCCTCCGGGCCAAGTTGAAGCACTGGGCAGAGCTGGGAGGGGCCCTGAGTGTTTGACAACTAGCATGAGGTCACAGCTGTCCTCCTCATGGGGTGTGATTTGTCAGCAGGCAGCGATTGGCCTGTGGGCCATGATTCACAGCTGCCAGCATCCCTATCGAAGGCCTCGGCCCTCGGCCCTGCAGCTGCCCTTCACAGCAGACTCCTTACTTTCCCTCCACCTCTGTCCTTCAAGGGCTCCAGCCTCAGCCGCCAGCCAGCAGGGCAGGGTGACACCCAGCAGCAGCAGGAGCTGGGGGCCCCTGGATACCCCGAGATGGTCCCCTCCAGAGCCACAGGCTGCTGCTCTGAAAGGTGACAGAGCTATCCTGACAGTCCCTCTTCCTGTGTCCACACCTCCTACCTCCCACTCCTGCAGAAGGCAGCACAGGGATCCTAGTGGTTGTTTATTGAGCACCTACTATGTGCTGTGTGTCAAAGGCTTTAGGTGATAACTGTCCTTTGAGAGGGTGTATTCATTTCCTGGGGCTGCCATTTCAAGTCGTCATAAACTGGGTGACTTAAAAGAGCAGAAATGAGCTCTTTTGCAGTTCAGGAGTCCAGAAGTCCAAAATCAAGATATCAGCAGGCCACAATCTCTCTGAAGCCTTTAAGAAAGAATCCTTCCTGGCCTCTTCCAGCTTCCGGGAGCTCCAGGCGTTCCCCGGCTGGTGGCCGTATCACCCCACTGTCTGTCTCTGTCTTCCCACAGCCGTCTCCCCTCTGCGAATGTCTCCATGTCTCCTCTTTTTATAAGCACACCAGTCATTGGATATAGGGCCCACCCTACATCCAGGATGATGTCATATCAGGATCCTTAATTACCTCTGCAAAGGCCCTATTTCCAAATAAGGTCACATTCTAAGGGTCTGGGTGGACATGAATCATGGAGGCCTGCCCACTTCGTACAGATGAGAAAACTGGGGATCAGTGATGTGAAGTGCTTTGCACAGCGTCCCTCAGCTGGGAAGTGGTAGAGTCAGGATTTGAACCCAGGCCACCTGGCCCAGGACCCACCACCCATACTGTCTTTGCCAGAAGCCGACCTCTTCGAGAATTCCTGTCCTGCAACATCCAAGCAGCGGGGAAACAGGTGGGAAATCCTCGGCCTTCAAGAGCAAAACCCGGTCCTGTCCAGGAGCGGTGGCCCACGCCTGTAATCCCAGCACTTTGGGAGGCGGAGGTGGGAGGATCACTTGAGTCCAGGAGTTCAAGACCAGCCTGGGCAACATAGCAAGATTCTCCATCTCTACAAAAAATCAAAAATTAGGCAGGTGTGGTGCTGCACACCTGTAGCCCCAGCTACTCGGGAAGCTGAGGCGAGAGAATCACTTGAGCCCAGGAGGTCAAGGCTGCAGTGAGCCGTGATCGTGCCACCTCACTCAGCTTAGTTGACAGAGTGAGACTGTCTAAAAAACAAACAAACAGGCCGGGCGCAATGGCTCACGCCTGTAATCCCAGCACTTTGGGAGGCCAAGGCGGGTGGATCACAAGGTCAGGAGATCGAGACCATCCTGGCTAACTAGGTGAAACCCCGTCTCTATTAAAAATTAGCCGGGCAAGGTGGCAGGCGCCTGTAGTCCCAGCTACTCGGGAGGCTGAGACAGGAGAATGGCGTGAACCCGGGAGGTGGAGCTTGCAGTGAGCCGAGATCGTGCCACTGCACTCCAGCCTGGGCGACAGAGTGAGACTCCATCTAAAAACAACAACAACAACAAAAAAAAAATGTGGTTCCATACTCCAGTTATCCTCTAACTTCAATTTGTAGGAAAATCCCTGAAAGGAGCTTGCAGAATCAACTTGAGATTCTGACCCATGCAGCGGGTGGAAGTGGGTACAGGCGGACTAGACCCCCAGGCCGGAGCTCAGCCTGTCTCCAGTTCAAAGAAGGAGCAGAGACTGGGCTCGGTGGCTCACGTCTGTAATCCCAGCACTTGGCAAGGCTGAGACCAGTGGATCACCTGAGGTCAGGAGGTCAAGACCAGCCTGACCAACATGGAGAAACCCCATCTCTACTAAAAATACAAAAATTAGCTGGGTGTGGTGGCGCACACCTATAATCCCAGCTACTGGGGAGGCTGAGGCAGGAGAACTGCTTGAACCCAGGAGGCAGAGGTTGCAGTGAGCTGAGATCGTGCCACTGCACTCCCCTGGGTGACAGAGTGAGACTCTGCCTAAAAAAAAAAAATCAAAGAGGAGCAGAGAGCACAATTCAGCCCAAGAGACGGGTCCCCATGTCCACGCCAGACAAGCGCAGTGCCAGCCTGCTAGAGACCAGCAGTCGTCATCCCACCACCGCCGGCTTGCGCTGAGCAACCCAAGGAAGAGGGTTTGGATGGAAACTCCGGTTCCTGAAGGAGCCAATGCAGGCTCGCTCTGGGAGAGCCCCGAGGCAGCTCTGGGCTCTGCCCAAACCCCAGCATGGAGGATTTGCTCAGAAAGTGAGCCAAAACCCTCTTTCCTCTTTACAATTCCAGTGTGCATGGCTCCTCCCCAAGCCCAGCCCTTTCTCATGGTGGCGTCACCAAGCATCCCCCGCGCCAAGCGATGATGGAAATTCGGTGCTCCAAGTCTTCCCCGCCCGCTGGAGCTGCAGCTTGGACCCTAAGTTGTGACAGCACCCTCTCCTCCACCCACAGCCCAGAGGAACACAGGTGCAGCTGGCTAAAGTTCTGCCAGGAAAACCCGGTCACCAGCTCTCCTCTGAACAAGATGTCCCTGGCACCTCACTGGAGCTTGCTCGACCAGATCTCATGAAAATACAGGAACTGGCCTCTGGAAAAGCCACAGAGGCATGCCCAAGGTCCCAGCAGTGGGCTACGGCCCTGCCAACCACCATGCCCGGAATTACCCTGTAGTAGCCTCTGGCTTAAAATCCACTGTAGGTCCCAAACCCTCTGAAGTTTAAAAAGGGAGAAAACAGGCAGAAAAGGAAGGAAAGGAGTCACTCGTCTAGCAGCCCCTACGGAGGTGGGGAGTGTCCCAGGACGTCTGGGGATGAGGGATAGGGACAACTGTCTTTTTAAAATTTTTTTACTGAGATGATATTTGCATTACATAAAATCACCATTTAAAAAAAAAAAAATTTTTTTTTTTGAGGTGGAGTCTCGCTTTGTCACCCAGGCTGGAGTTCAGTGGCGCAATCTCGGCTCACTGCAGCCTCTGCCTCCCAGGTTCAAGCAATTCTTCTAACTCAGCCTCCTAAGTAGCTGGGACCACAGGTGCCTGCCATCACGCCCAGATAATTTTTGTATATTTAGTAGAGAAGGGGTTTCACCATGTTGGCCAGGCTGGTCTGAAACTCCTGACCTCAAGGGATCCGCCCACCTCAGCCTCCCAAAGTTCTGGAATTACAGGCGTGAGCCGCCGTGCCCGGCCAAAATTCACCATTTTTAAAGTGACCAGTTTGCCAGGCATGGTGCCTCATACCTGCAGTTCCAGCATGTTGGGAGGCCAAGGCAGGAGGTGACTTGTGCCCAGGAATTCAAGACTAGCCTGTGCAACATAGTGAGACCCCACCTCTAAAAAAAAA